>NW_024080779.1:704952-897476 GCF_003009895.1 Hyaena hyaena | reverse complement strand
TGCTGATGCATAGGAACACATGTACCCCAGTGTTCATAGCAGCACTCTCAACAATAGCCAACACATGGAAAGAGCCTAAGTGCCCATCAACTGACGAATGGATCAAGAAGATGTGGTTTATCTATACAACGGAATACTACATGGCAATGAGAAAGAATGAAATCTGGCCATGTGTAGCAACATGGATGGACCTTGAGGGTGTTATACTGAGCAAAATAAGTCACGCAAAGAAGGACAAGTATCATATGTTTGCATGTTTAGGAGGTTAGGAGGAACTTAACAGAGGACCAATGGGGAGAAGAAGGGGGGAAATGGTGGGGGAAAAGGAGAGAGGCAAACCATGAGAGACTCTTGAATGCTGGGAAAAAACTGAGGACTGATGGATGTGGGGGGGGATGGAGGAGATGGGCATGGAGGGGGGCACTTGTGGGGATGAGCACTGGGTGTTATATGGAAACCAAGTTGACAATAAACTATTCGTAAAAAAAAAAAAAAAGACATAGTGTAGCAGAATGGATAAAAAAACTAAATCTATCTATTTACTGTCTACAAGAAACTCATTTTAGACTGGAAGATACCTTCAGATTAAAAGTAAGAGGATTGAGGAATATATATCATGCTACTGGAAATCAAAAGAAAGCTGTACTTATATCAGTCAAAATATTTTCACCGTATGAAGATTCTGATTTCTTCACTTCCTCATCAACATTTGTTTTTGTATGTCTTTTTGATTATAACCATCCTAGTGGGTGTGAAGTAATATTTTGGTCCTGATTTGCATTCTCTATGACTAACACTGTTGAATATTATTTCATGTCCTTCCTGGCCACTCGTATATCTTCTTCAGAGAAATGTCTATTCAGATCTTTTGCTCATTTTAAATTGGGGTATTTGTCTTTCTATTGTTGAGGTGTAAGCAATTTTATGTATCCCGGATTCTAGATGCTTATCAAATGTATGATTTGCAAATATTTGTGCTATTTTATAGATTTTCTTTTTATTTTCTCAAACATTTTTAAATTTGGTGAAGTCCAATTTGTCTATTTTTTCTTTGGTTTTCTGTGGTTTTTGTATCATATTTAAGAAACCATTGGAAATATGGAGGCTTCGCTGTGGTGACAAATTTCCACAGTAGAAAGGATGGGAGCGTGAGACATTTTGTTTGGATATTAAAGGTGACCTGGTAACATCTGAACTATACATAGGTATATGTCCAAAATACAATACTAAATACTGACCATCTATATCAGAATCACCTAAAGGTGCTTGTTAAAGATACAAATCACGTAGCTTCCTCCAACATACCCAAACAAATCCCTGGGCCTTGGGTTTGAGAATATGAATCTAAACATGCTCTTTAATAGATTCTGCTGTATATAGAAGTTTGAGAACCACTATGCCATGTTGTCCTCTTGCAAGTATAAAATACAAATATTTAAATTCTTGATACATGTCAGTCTTATTATCAACTTCCACTAAATTCAATGTAACATTATGAAATGTGCTCTTAATTTATGCCAGGCGTTGTGTTAGACACGGAACATATTCTACGGAGAAAATTTAGTGAGAATATTATAATATTATAATTATGATAGTATATATAAACATACGCATATATACCACATAGGCACATGTAACAGGCACAAAATTGTCATTTCAAAGCTAATTTTGTTGATTTATTTATGACTCCACAGAATTACATTAGGGGAAGCTAGATGTCAGTTTTCATTTGGTCATAACAATGATTTAGGAATGAGAATAACTTTATTTATAAGGTTTTATTTTTAATTAATCTCCACATCCAACGTGGGACTTGAACTCACAGCCTCGAGATCAAGAGTCTGATGCTGTATTGATTGAGCCAGCCAGCGTCCCTGATAATAACAGTTTTTAAATGTTGCACTTTTCCATAAATATTTACTTTATAGAAACCTGCCCATTTGCATCCAATAATATTTCCTTTGCCTGCATGCTGGTTATCTATCATTGTATAACAGATTATCATAAAACTTAGGGCTTTTAAACAACAAACATTTAGTATCTCATGACTTCTGTTAGTCAGGGATCCAGAAGAACAATAGTTGGGTGGTTTGGGCCCAGGGTCAGCTAGGGCTGCAGGATTGGAAGACATGACAGGAAACTCAATGAAAAGGGGGAAAGGACATATTTGTGAGACTGTGGGGACTGGGCAGCACTGTTGTGGAAGGAACTTGAGATTATCCCAGTGAAATTTAAATTTCAGAGTATTTTTCTAGCAACAGTACTTTTGTGGATCACAACTTTCTGTCATGACCTTACATTTTACTTTTGAATCGGTATAAGAAATGGCCATATGGAAATTATTTCCTTACCTTCTATCAAATCAAGTGGAATTCAATGCTTGCCATATCCTCCATGTCTATGTCATGTTCCTCAAGCATTCCTGTACCTTTTCATATAGTAATATAATGTTGGTAACATTTATCTCTGCAAAAATTTAATTTTTGTGCTTTTCACAGAAAATAGGAACTATTTAACCCCATAATGTTCACTTTATCTTTGAATCCAGGAAGATTAGCACTAAATTTAGGGCTCAGTTGTAACTAGATCAACCCAATCTCCCAGCAAAATTCAATTTTTACTAACAAATGGCATTTGATTGTCACATGTGCTTTAATATTTAAGTCAATTGAATAATTTTAATGGATTGTGGAACTGATTAACAATACAAATCAATTTAAAGTACATTAAAATAAATTACATCCCTTGAAATAATTTTCAGATATTGAGCAAAAATAATAAGATAAGAATGGGAATAAAATTAATTTGTAAGAACTAGAATTGGAAATATAAATTTTTTGAAATGTTATTTTTGTATTTAAAAACTTCAAACTTCAAAATTTATTTAAAACATTTTTTTAAATGTTTTTATTTATTTCTGAGAGAGAGAGAGACAGCGTGAGCAGGGGAGGGTCAGAGAGAGAGGGAGATACAGAATCTGAAACCGTCTCCAGTTTCTGAGCTAGCTGTCAGCACAGAGCCTGACTTGGGGATCGAACCCATGAACCGTGAGAGCATGACCTGAGCCGAGGTCGGACGCTTAACCAACTGAGCCACCCAGGTGCCCCCAAAATTCAAGATTTAAAGACTTCTGTTTAGAGTTACACCAGAACAATTGGAACATCATAGCTCTAGTAATTTTATATTTTTACTTGGAGCATGGACGTTTCCATAGAAGGGTTAAGCATGTTTGTTGGTGTGGAGTTGTAAATAATGAATTTGGGCTGAAATGAAAATTTCAGTTCTTTGGTACTCTCCCTTGAAAGCTGTGCGGTCTCCATTGGTATTCTCCTCAAGGTTCATGTCATACAGCTGTCTAATAGGGAAAAGCATTTTTAAATGATTTCCTTCTGATACTTACAGAACAGAACCCTTGTACTAGTATCTTTGTATGAGTTCTAATTTTCCATTTCACAGTAGCCAGTTTTATGTCATGTGGAGAACAAATTCAGGGTCATTCCTTTTAAATTTGAGACAATTATCTGTACTGTTTAAGTAAAATGTACCCTGTGTGGGTGCTTTAGAGTGGCTGTCAATATTGACTAAATTGACAGAACCATTACTCAACTTTCTATTTCATTTGCCTTTGTACACATAGCCACAACTCAACTGGCTCAGTTAACTTACTCTGAGGAATTCATTTTCTATGAAAAGCTAACTTCTAACATGAAACAATTTAATAATAGAGTGGAAATCTTGAGAGCGGACAAACTTTGGAAGTAAGAATAACATTAAATTTGGTACTCAGATACTTGAGGGCAATTGTGGTTACGTTCGTTTTAACAATTTCAGTGACTCAGGCAGATTTATTCCTTCAACGAACTTTCGTTGAGATTTCCTATGTGCTTTTCACAGTGCTAGATCTAGGGACACAATTTAACATGTCAAGTCTCAGCCTTCAACAAATTTACAATCCATTGGGAAAATTAGACAAGAAAAGAGATAATTATGCACAGTATTGTAAGTGCAGTCAGTGGTAGGGTTGTATAAAATAGTGTTTCGAGAAAATTAATGTTGTAGCATTATGTAAAGTGCACTTGAGTTAAGGATATCAAATTAGTAGTATAAAGTAGGTACTATTACTGTTTCTATTCTCTAAATGAGGAAACTTCAGAGAGACTCAGTAATAGTCTGGGATCACCAGCTTATTCATTACTGTGTTCATTCATCAGAAACTTCTCTATGAGCCATGACTAGAGCAGGAATCAAGACAGACTGGACCCTGCCTTGAGGATCTTATAAGAGATCCAGAAGTCTGTGGTAATTTAGAGAAAGAGATAATAGTACTGTGTTTAGATTTGTAGTGGGGGCAATGGACATAAATACTAAAATTATACATTAAAGGGTCTCCTGGGTGGCTCAGTCAGTTAAGCAGTCCGACTTCGGCTCAGGTCATGATCTTGCTGTTGGTGAGTTTTGAGCCTGAGTAGGGCTGTGGGCTGACTGATGCTAAGAGCCTGGAGCCTGCTTCATAGTCTTCCTCTCTCTCTGCCCTTCCCCTTATCATGCTCTGTCTCTCTTTTCCTCTCTCAAAAATAAATAAACATTTAAAAATAAGATTAATGAAATTATACATTAAAGAATGGAGCTGAGAGTCAAGCTGTGTTTATCCTACTTCTGTATAAAAGGTAGCTCTCCCACATTCTGGCAGTGAGTTTATGGAGGGTGAGAAGGGAATGGTTGATGCTTATATATATATGTGTGTGTGTGTGTGTGTGTGTGTGTGTGTGTGTGTGTGTGTGTGACTGCAGGACTCATTGAGTTATATTGTCTGAGTGGGTGTTTATTATAAAATACCTTAGGACCGCAGCCCCCGGGTGGCTCAGTTGGTTGAATGCTGATTTCTGCCCAGGTCATGGTCTCTGGGTTTGTGAGTTTGAGCTGCATTGGGCTTCCTGCTGTCAGCATGTAGACCACTTTGGATCCTCTGTACCCCTCTCTCTCTGCCCCTCCCCAGCTCTCTCTCTCCCACAAATAAATAAAACCTTAAAATATTTTAGGACTGTATAAGCAGTGTGAGATGAGTAAGAGAAAAAGTAATTCTAATTAAATTCCTAGGGGTGACTAATTACCATTTGAAGAGTCTTTATCTATAGCAACACTTGGAGGCTAGATAATTAACAGGTGAAGTATCTTAAATGAAACCATCATCTTAGGGTTGTCTGATTTGTACAAGTAACGTTAAAAATAATTTTGATTAGAAAACATATCAGTGCTAAGGTATTTGATTGGTTTGGAACAGTGCAAGTAGACCATATGAGCGAGATGTTGAAAATTGGGAAGCCCAAAAGTGCATTCCACACACAACACATCTGTAGCTTATTGACCCTGCATCACCTCTTCACTGAAAATCTTACCACAAGGCTTCCACATCCTGCCGCGTAGGTGGAAGAATGCAACTGCATTTGTTTCAGTGTGAGCCTTTCATGCAAGGTGGATGTGAGGATACAGGAAAGAACTTAAAATATTGATAAATAGGTTGCCAAGAAATTATTAATACCTTAGGTGGAATTTGGTCTTAGAATTGCTTTCTCCTGGTAGTAGACTTCAGGGTTGACAATAGGTAGCCTCTATTTTCTAATCACTGGAGGATGCTGATATTTGCCAGAAGAACCTGACATTCACAGAACTGCCAAAATAGCTTAGGTCTATTTGTTATAATGGGGAATTCATTGCCAAAGGAGAGCTGGGCTCAGTAGTTCCCCAAATATCAAACTATCCATGATTAGAATATTGGGGATCAGTGGGAGGTAAAGAATTGATGTTAGGGGTACCTCAGTAGGCTTGCTCATTTCTATAGATTCTATCCTCTAGGTTAAGACAGAACAACAGTATATTGCTTTTTCTCCTGAATGCTTCACAAACATAGTGAAGGTTCATTATTTCAATTCAACTAATACTCATTCTATTTCCTACTTAGGGTATTTGGTGATTAGCCTAAATATTATTCAACACTGATTGCATACTGAAGTTGAATGATATGGACTTCTAACTTCTAACTGGCTGTAGATTTTAATTAAGACATTTCATAGCATTGCAAATTTTACTTTTAGTTTTACCAGTGGTTTCCAGATCTCTCTCTCCCATTGTCTTGCAATTTAACCTTTTCTTTCTATATTGCAATTCTGGAAATTGTATAACCCTAAATCTCAAGCTAATAATTAGCTGTTACATTGTTCAATCTAAATACTTACTCTTATATCCAGGAAGCTACCTTCTTCTCAGCCTATGTAAGGAATAGCCCTTAGATAGAGGGCTTTAGCAGTCTCTTTTTAATTCTTATTATCTTAAACCTTTCATTCATGGCAATTATGATCATCTCACCACAAAAGAAGTCCTCTCTCATTCTTTGGCTCTGAGATACAGTAATATCCTATTTCTCCTACCTTTCTATAGCTCATATTCTTCTCACTCTCTGTGAATGTTTTCCTTGGCCATCTTCTAGTCTCATGCTTTGTACCTCTGCTCAACTACTCCCTCGTTAGGCCAGCCTCATCACTTTTTATTTTACTTTATTTTATTTATTTTTTTAAAGTTTTTTTTTAATGTTTATTCATTTTTGAGAGATGGAGAGAGACAGAGCAGGAGCAGGGGAGGGGCAGAGAGAGAGGAAGACACAGAATCTGAAGCAGGCTCCAGGCTATGAGCTGTCAGCACAGAGCCTGATGTGGGGCTTGAACTCACCAGCCGCGGGATCATGACCTGAGCCACAGTCGGATGCTTAACCGACTGAGTCACCCAGGTGCCCCTCATCACTTTTTATAGAGTTTCATCAAAAGTTTCATCATAAGTTACATTATGAATAAAGTAAATAGGTAGCACATAGTGATTAGCTGAATGCTGGGACTTGTAGGGGAGGGAAAAAAGTTTCCCCTCTACTCTTCTAAGCTTTTGGCTGAGACCCCCATGTAATAAAAGATTAAGAAGAAAAAGAAATAAATGAGTATCTAAATGGGTATATATCTATAAATGGAAGATACCCAGGAAAACTGAGTAACTAATTCCCTGAAACAGCCCAAGCTGCCACCTTAAATACCATCTCCAGCTAAAGAAGATTTTGGGAGGTGGGGAAGACAGTTATGGGGGGTTACCAGGAAAAGCACAGTACACAGAGTATAATTGTTATACAGACTTAGGCCATTGCTTTTCCCATTTATAAATTCCTAGAGATTAAGTCATTATTCTCTTCCTGTTGTAGAGACAGAGACACATTGCAAATGAATATTTTTCTTTTTTTTTTAATTTTTATTTGCTCTTCTTTTTAAAAAATAGTTTACTGTCAAGTTGGTTTCCATATAACACCCAATGCTCATCCCCACAAGTGCCCTCCTCCATGCCCATCACCTCCCTTCCCTTTCCCCCCACCCCCATCAGCCCTCAGTTTGTTCTCAGCATTCAAGAGTCTCTCATGGTTTCCCTCCCTCCCTCTCCCCCACTATTTTTCCCCTTCTTCTCCCCCATGGTCCTCCGTTAAGTTCCTCCTAATCCTCCTATAAGTGCAAACATATGGTATCTGGCCTTCTCTGCCTAACTTACTTTGCCCAGCATAACACCCTCAGGTTCCACCCATGTTGCTACACATGGCCAGATTTCATTCTTTTTCATTGCCATGTAGTATTCCATTGTATAGATAAACCACATCTTCTTGATCCATTCATCAGTTGATGGACACTTAGGTTCTTTCCATATTTTGGCTATTGTTGAGAGTGCTGCTATGAACATTGGGGTACATGTGCCCCTAGGCATCAGCACTCCTGTATCCCTTGAGTAAATTCCTAGTAGTGCTATTGCTGGGTCCTAGGGGAGTTCTAGTGTTAATTTTTTGAGGAATCTCCACACTGTTTTCCAGAGGGGCTGCACCAGTTTCCATTCCCACCAACAGTGTAGAGGGTGCCCGTTTCTCCACATCCTCACCAGCATCTAGAGTCTCCTGATTTGCTCATTTCAGCCACTCTGACTGGTTTGAGGTGGTATCTCAGTGTGGTTTTGATTTGTATTTCCCTGATGAGGAGGGATGCTGAGCATCGTTTCATGTGTCTGTTGGCCATCTGGATGTCCTCTTTGGAGAAGTGTCTGTTCATATCTTCTGCCCATTTCTTCACTGGATTGTTTGCTTTTCGGGTGTGAAGTTTGGTGAGTTCTTTATAGATTTTGGATACTAGCCCTTTCTCTGATATGTCATTTGCAATTATCTTTTCCCAATCCATCGGTTTCCTATTAGTTTTATGGATTGTTTCCTTTGCCATGCAGAAGCTGTTAATTTTGATGAGGTCCCAATCGTTCATTTTTGCTCTTGATTCCCTTGCCTTTAAGGATGTGTCAAGTAAGAAATTGCTGCGGTTCTTAAACATTTGACCCTTGAAAAACACAGGTTTGAATTGCATGAATCCACTTAAACATGGATTGTTTAAAGTACAGTATTGTAAATGTATTTTGTCTTCCTAATGACTTTCTTAATAACATTTTCTTTCCTCTAGCTTACTTTATTTTAAGAGTACAGTATATAATACATATACAAAATATGTGTTAATTGAGTGTTTATGTTATAGGTAAGGCTTCAGCCAAACAGTAAACAATAGTAGTTATTTTTTTGGAGTCAAAACTTACACATGGAGTTTTTTAAAGTTTATTTATTTTGAGTGGGGGTGAATGAGAGGGCATGACTGGGGGAGGGGCAGAGAGAGGGAGATAGAGAATCCCAAGCAGGCTTCTCACTGTCAGTGCAGTGCCCAAGGTAGGGTGGAACTCACGAACCATGAGATTGTGACTTAAGCCAAAATCAAGAGTTGGAAGCTCAGCTGATGAGCCACCTATGCACCCCTATACAGAGATTTTTGACTCCATGGGGGATGGTACCCTTAATTCCTGCATTGTTTAAGGGTTGACAATAAATGCAAATATTCCTTACAAAAAGGTAACTTCTATTTAGTTTTTGGAGTTTCTTAATAATAACCAGCTAAGATAATACTCATGCCAAAAAGGCATAGTTGGGAATGGCAAATTTTATTCTCCTTCAGAGCCACATTGAAAGAGGTATTAGATATAGTGCTTAAGCTTCAAATCTGATATTCCTTTTTTAAAAATTTCTTAATGTTTATTTATTTTTGAGAGACAGACAGACAGACAGAGTGCAAACAGGGGAGGGGTGGAGAGAGAGGGAGAAACAGAATCTGAAGCAGGTTCCAGGTTCTGAGATGTCAGCACAGAGTCTGATGTTGGACTCGAACTGAAAACTGTAAGGTCATGACCTGAGCTCCAGTCAGACACTTAACTGACTGAGCCACCCAGGCACCCCCAAATCTGATGTTCCTGAAACATATTGGTACCATCAATAAACTGTAACAACTGACACGACTTAAAATATAAAAGATTATGAGAGAATATTATGAAAAATTATATGGTGATAAATGGGACAACCTGAAAGAAACGGATAATTTCCTAGTATCATACAATCTTCCAAAACTGAATCAGGAAGAAATAGAAAATCTGAAGGGACTGATTGCTAGTAAGAAGATTGAATCAGTAATTTAAAAACTCACAAGAAACGAGAGTCTAGGACCAGAAGTCTCCAGAGGTGAATTCTACCAAACATTTAAACAATAGTTAATGTGTAGTCTTCTCAAACTTCCAAAAAACAGAATAAGAAAGAAAACTTCCAAAGGCTTCTTATGAGGCTAGCATTATCCTGATACCAAAACTAGGCAGACACTACAAAAAAGAAAACTACAAGCCACTGAGCCTAATGAACACAGATGCAAAAATTCTCAACAAATTAAATCAAGTGAGATTTATTCCAGGGATGTAAGGAGTTTCAATACCCTCAATCAATGTGATACATCACATTAACAATATGAAAGATAAAAATTATATGATCATCTAAGTAGAGCAAAAAAAATATTTGACAAAATTCAACATCCATTTATGGTAAAAAAAAAAAACAACAAAAAAACCTCTGAACAAAGTGGATTTAGAAGGAATATATCTCAACATAAAAAAAGTCCTTATATGAAAAATCCATAGCTAACATTACATTCAATGAGGAAAAACTGAAAGATTTTCCTTTAAGATCAAGAAGAACAAGGATATCCACTCTCACCACTTTTATTCAACATAATACAGGAAGTCTTAGCTGTAACCATCAGACAAAAAATAAATTAATTAATTAAAAAATAAATAAAAAGCAGGGGTGTCTGAGTGGCTCAGTTGGTTAAGTGTCTGACTTTGGCTCAGGACATGATCTCATGGTTCATGAGTTCGAGCACAGTGTGAGGCTCTGTGCTGACAGTTCAGAGCCTGGAGCCTGCTTCAGATTCTGTATCTCCCTCTCTCCTTCCTGCTTGCTCTCTGTCTCTCAAAAATAAACATTAAAAAAAATTTTTTTAAATAAATAAAAAGCATTGAAATTGGTAAGGAAGAGGTAAAACTGTCACTATTGATACTACTTTTTGAAAACCCAAAGATCTCACAAAAAAACTATTAGAACTAATAAATAGATTGAGTAAAGTCACAGGATACAAACTTATACAGAAATTGGTTGCATTTATATATGCTAATAATGAAGTAGCAGAAAGAGAAATTAAAGAAACAATCCCATTTACAACTGCATCAAAAATAATAAAATACCTACAAATAAATTCAACCAAGGAGGTAAAAGTCTTGTACTCTGAAAACTATAAGACCTTGAATAAAGAAATTGAAGCCAACACCAATAAATGGAAAAATATAACGTGTACATGGATTGGAAGATTTAATATTATTAAAGAGTCCATATTACCCAAAGAAATCTACATATTGAATTCAATCTCTACTAAATTATCAGTAGTATTTTTCACATAACTAGAACAAATAATCCTAAAATTTGTATGGAACCGTCAAAGACCCTGAGTTGCCAAAGCAATCTTGAGAAAAAAAAGAACAAAACTGGAGGTATCACAATCCTAATTTTCAAGATATAGGACAAACTATAGTAATCAAAAACAATCTGGTACTGGCACAAAAACAGACAGATCAATAAACAGAATAGAGAATCCAGAAATAAACCCACGATTAGATGGTCAATTAATCTTCAACAAAAGGAGGCAAGAATATGCAATGGGGGGGCGCCTGGGTGGCTTAGTCGGTTAAGCTCCGACTTTCGCTTAGGTCGTGATCTTGCGGTTCGTGGGATCGAGCCCCGCGTCGGGCTCTGTGCTGACTGCCAGCTCAGAGCCTGGAGCCTGTTTCAGAGTCTGTGTCTCCCTCTCTCTCTGACCCTCCCCTGTTCACGCTGTCTATCTCTCTCTCTCCTAGAAATAAAAAAATAAAAAAATAAAAATTTAAAAAAAAAAAGAAAAAAAAAGAATATGCAATGGGAACAAGACAGTCTCTTCAACAAATGGTGTTTGGAAAATTGGACAACAACATTTAAAAGAATGAAATTAAACCACTTTCTCATACCACACACAAAATTAAACTCAAAAGAGATTAAGGACCTAAATGTGAAACATGAAACCATAAAAATCCCAGACAGTAACTTCTCTGACATTGTCTGGAACAACTTTTTTTCTAGATAGGTCTCCTGAGGCAAGGGAAACAAAAGCAAAAGTAAACTATTTGGACTTCATCAAAATAAAAAGCTTCTGCTCAGTGAAGGTAACAATCAACAAAACTAAGAGGCAACATATGGAAGATATTTGCAAATGACATATCCAATAAAGGTTTAGTTTCCAAAACATATAAAGAACTTATGAAACTCAACACCTAAAAAAAGACATAATCCAGTTAAGAATAGGCATAAGATATGAACAGAGAGTTTCCCAAAGAAGGCATACAGATAGACAAGAGACACACGAAAAGATCCTCAACATCACTCATCATCAGGGAAATGCAAATCAAAACTACAAGGAGATATCACCTCACATCTGTCAGAATGCCTAAAGTCAACAACATAAGAAACAACAAGTATTGGTGAGGATGTGGAGAAAAAGGAACACTTGTGCACTTCTGGTGGGAATGCAAACTGCTGCAGCCACTCTGGAAAACAATATGGAGGCTCCTCAAAAAGTTAAAAATACAGCTACCCTTCTAAAATTCAGTGCCGGAGGCCGCTCCGGCTCCGACAGGTCCAGGGGTCCCTGAAGGATGGACGGTGTCGGCGAAAGAGAGTGAGAGAGCCCCGAGATTCTTTCTGATCACCAGGCAGGCATCTCTGACCTGTCGGTTTTGGTGTCTTTATTTAAAGGTACAAGAACGGGGCGCCCGGGTGGCTTAGTCGGTTGAGCGTCCGACTTTCGCTCAGGTCGTGATCTCGCGGTTCGTGGGTTCGAGCCCTGTGTCGGGCTCTGTGCTGACAGCCAGCTCAGAGCCTGGAGCCTGTTTCAGAGTCTGTGACTCCCTCTCTCTCTGACCCTCCCCTGCTCACGCTGTCTCTCTCTCTCCTGGAAATAAATAAAAAACATTAAAAAAAAATTTAAAGGTTCAAGAACAACATGAGATCAGAAAAAGGAATTTTTACAATGGGAAGCCTTTTGTGAATTACCTCAATCATAGTGAAGTTGAATTGTACAACTAAGGAAATAATAGGATATTCTTAATGAAAAATAGGATGACATATATATGTTAAGTCGTAAATAGTTAGGCTAGGAATTATTCTGTTTGGCTCTCAAGAGGATGAATGTTTTTGAACTGGTTAGTTTGTGGAAACCTATTTGATGCTAAATGTGTGAACACCACGGGGGCCCTAAAGGTGTTAGCCTTTTGCTTTTGGGTTATGTGTTAGCTACTCTTTTCTATCCTCATCCCAGCCACCTGTAAGGGAGGATGTTTGCAGATGGTATGCCTTTGGGAAGGGACTGCCATACATCATCAGTTAGAAGAAGCTGTACGTGTTAAGTTTTACCCCGTTTGTTCCTAAACTCTAAATTAGGCTCTTTGTCTTGGGGCCAGGCTCAATTGTCTTTGATATGCAAGGCCCATAGGAAGAGGCTTTTGACAATCACCCACAGAGCTCTCATCTAAAATCTCTTTTGTAAAGGCAGGAAAATACTTTTCCTTATGTGGTATCTGTGTTCGGAATATGGGTCTGATATGGAATATTGTGAGGCCTGGTCAATACCAGCAGTCTCATTTCTAATATGAGCTAGTAGTAGCAGAAGGAGATACCAGTTTTCGTTTCTCACAGCAGGAGCTGTGCAAACACTGCCATTTCCTTGCTGTGACTGCCATCAGAGAGGCCAGTGTGGCTCCCAGCAATCCAGCAATTACACTATTGGGCATTTACCCAAAGAATACAAGAACAGTAATCCAAAGGGTTACATGCACCCCTATGTTTATAGTAGCATTATTTACAATAGCCAAGATATGGAAGCAGCCCAAGTGTCTATAGATTGATGAATGGATAAAGAAGATGTGATATATATATATATATATATATATGAGATATAGATATATATGAATGGTATTTCGCCATAAAAAAGAATAAAAATTTGCCATTTGCAATGACATGGATGGAGCTAGAGAGTATCATGCTAAGTGAAATAAGTCAGTCAGAGGAAAACAAGTATATGATTTCACTCATATGTGGAACTTAAGAAACAAAACAAACAAGCAATGGGGGTGGGGGGAAGTGACAAGCCAAGAAACAGACTTTTAATTGTTGACAACAAACTGATGGTTACCAGAGGGGATATGGATGGGGAGGATGGGTTAAATAGGTGGTGGGGATTAAAGAGTGCACTTATTGAGAGAAGCACTGGGTGATGTACGAAATTGTTGAATCATTATATTGTACACCTGTAATTAATATAACACTGTATGTTAACTAACTGGAATTAAAATAAAAACTTTTTAAAAACAACCAAATAATCCAATAAAAAATGGGCAGGGAACCTGAACAGACAAATTCCATATGATTTCACTTACATATGCAGTCCAAAAAAACAAAACAAATGAACAACTCCTCCTCACCCCAAAGAACAGACTCAAATTAACAGAATAAAATACGAGAGAATAGACTGGTGGTTGCCAGAGGGGAGGGAGGTGGGGGGATGGAGGAAATAGGTGAAAAAAAAAAAAAGGCAATTAGAAGTAAGAATTGGTATAGTAGGGAACCAGAGTAAATGAATAACTTCATAGATGACATTTGATGGTTATTGGAATAGATGTGAAAACAAACTTCCTGCAGGCATACAGCTTAACAGGATCAAGAAGTAAGGATGTCAGTACTAACATTATTGTTATGTGAAATTCTTGCCTAGGAGGATAAAGTTGCAAAAAACTTTATTGTTTGTTTCAGGAACTTTCTGAGAGGTTATCTATCTAAACGGTAAGCTGGCTCAACTAGTTGACGTTCTCAAGACAAGAAGTTACTTATCAGGGTAAATATCTCCATTCTCAGACTGATACATCACTCAGTGGGAAAACTGCTCACTTAATCAAATGATTACTCAACAAGACATACTTTAAAACTCTTGCCTTGTTGTATTCACCAACATATACATTTAAAAATCTATACCACAGGGCACCTTCGACTTCAGCTCAGATCACGATCTCATGGTCATGTGTTCAAGCCCCGCATCAGGCTCTGTGCTGACAGCTCAGAGCCTGGAGCCTACTTCAGATTCTGTGTCTCCCTCTCTCTTTGCCCTTCCCCTGCTCGAGTTCTGTCTGTGTGTCTGTCTCTCTCTCTCTCAAAAAGAAGCATTTAAAAAAATTTAAATCTGTATCACAAATTTTGTTCAATTCTAGTCAGATCCCTACTTTGAAAGAGGTACTTTAAATCAAACCCTCAAATTTATAAACATCTGCTTTTGCCTGTCCCCTTCCAAGAGACTACTAAGACCTTGTGAAGGTAGTATTTCTACTTATTACAACAAGTAACAAATTCTGCTTTTTTGACCAACAGATTTTTGTTGGTGGTCTTTTTTTTAAGTTTATGTATTTATTTGAGAAAGAACTAGAGAGTGAACAAGGGAGGGGCAGAGAGAGAGAGAGACAGGAGAGTCAGCATTCATAGATGTGATACTTAAAATAATGAGAGTAAGGGGTCCCTGGATCGCTCAGTAGGTTAAGTGTCTGACATCAGCTCAGGTCATGATCTCATGGTTCTTGAGTTCTGGCCCTGCATCTGGCTGACAGCATGAAGCCTGCTTGGATTCACTATCTACTGCTCTCTCTGCCCCTCCCCAACTTCAGCTCAGGTCATGATCTCATGGTTCATGGGTTTGAGCCCTGCTTTGGGCTCTGTATGGACAGCTCGGAGCCTGGAGCATGCTTCAAGTTCTGGGTCTGCCTCCCTCTCTGCCTTTTCCCCACTCACGTTCTGTTTCTCTCTCATCTCTCAAAAATAATTGAACATTAAAAAATTTAAAAAATAAAATAATGAGAATAAATGAAAATTTTAATGAATATACATGGCATGAGACTAGAAGAGGGCCAAGGAGAACATTCACAGAGAATGAGAGGAAGAAAATGAGCTAGAGAAGACCACCCATAGGTACAAGAAATAGGATTTTATTATCTGTCAGATCCAAGCAATGAGAAAGGACTTCTTTCTTGATGGGGTGATCATAAGTGTCATGTATTAAAGGTTTAGAGTAGTACAGATTAACAGGAGACTTACAAACTTGTTTAAAAGAAGTCTAGGAAACCTCAAATAGAACAGTTAGGCATGGAATGAATATATGGTTATTAGATGTGGCCCATGGGTCTATACGAAATCTAAATGAATTTGAGAAAAGAAAGTGAAAATATGCTACCATAGATGAAAGGAGCCCCCATAGCAAATTTGGCTTAGTGAAGCTTCCAGTGGAATGGAGCATTCATGATATTAGAGAAATAATGTAATGGTTTGAATTATTTTGACCAGAGGGAAGCAAACTTTTTCTGTAAAGGGCTTTCCTGTCTCTGTCACAACTCTGTTATCATTGTAAAGTCAAGGAAGCAGCAAATACATAAACATTTGGGAGTGGATGGATGTGTTCCAAAAGAACTTTGTTCACAAAATTAGACTGCATGGTGGGTTTGGTCCATGGGCTGCAGTTTGCAGACCCCTGATTTATATGAAGGAAATGTTATGAAACAAAAGAAGTGTTTGGTAAGCCAAATTGATACGATATTTGTAGACATTAAATAAATGCACTAGAACTGATCAACTACTCAAAATGTTTATGAGGAGTACCTGAAATTCAGTGTCTGAGGGCAACTTTTTATTTCTCTCAAAAAATATTATAAGGCTGAGGCTGGTATCTGAACTGCATGCATTTTGATTGCCATATTGGATCAGTCTACACTGAAATAAGTGGGGTGTGTGACACCATATTTTGCATTAAATGTATGTTTCCCAATTAATAGCTTTTGTCAATTTAGACTTTTAATCAATACATGCTGCTTTGCTATTCAAATCTCTTGAAAATTAGAATAGAAAAAAGTTAAGGTAATTACTACAAATTAACAAGATATTTAGATTAATCTATTGAACACTTCTAAATTCACATTCAGACTTAAATAATATTAATCCCCCAAAGAAGTTTGGATAGTGTTATTATTCTCAAAAGGGAGGTAAATGGGGGGGGGAGGGAGGCGATTGCAATGGGTGTTCCTTGTATAGCTCAACTATAGTATTAACAGTTTACTTTGTAATGAATTTTAATTTTGATAATATATGAACCATGCAAGTTTCATAAACTAGGTGCTTGCAAATAACGTGGTTGTGATATCAATATTAATCTCAAAGCAGAATTAAAGAAAGATACTTAGTTGTAAAGTCATAAAAAGTGCTGCCAGGATGCCTTTCTCATTTATTTAATTATGCAAGGGCACTATTATAGCATTGTGCGTGCCTTTTATTTACTACAGATCACACTGTTTTATTTAATCACCTGCTGGTATTTCTTATACTTTTTTTTAACTTTGGATTAGGAAAAAAACCCAAAATTTAAAATATATTACATTGCAAAATATAGGCTAAGTGCTTTACATTGCAACACTACATTTAGTCCTTACACCAAATCCTGTGAGGTAAGAACTGCTATTATCTCCATGCTACAGATAAGGAAAGTAAAGCACAACAAAATTATGTAACTTTCTAATATTAATAGAGCTCATAAGTGGCAGAACAGAAACTTGACCAAATTCTATTTGTCTCAAGATGCCAATCTTTTAAGTGTCCTAAAATATCAACTCTGAACAAGACTAATTGGAGGTAGGGTGCGGGGAGTACAGCAATACAGCTAGCTAATTAAGTGTTCATCACATGCCACATTTTAGTGCTGTACTGGTTATGACAGGAAATTATCTTATCATTTGATAAAAATTAAAATATTATGTAATATGTATAGCATGTGTACTATGAGACCCTTTTGTAACTAGAGTTAATACAAACATTCTACTGGATTCATGATTTCAACAAAATGGAATAGGATATATCAAGAAATCAGGAGTTTGTCTTTATGAACCATAGCACCAAACTCTGAATTCTTTGAGAGCAGGCATTAGGATCTTGTTTACCTTTGTATCTCCAATGCCAAATGTGGGGTCAATCATAAAACAGAAACTACTGGATGTCAAGGGAAACCAGTGGTTGATCAACCACTTACTGTTGTATAACCTTGGGTCAAGAATATCCCCCAAATCTCAGTTTTATTATTTCTGAAATATAGTTGGCTGCTGGATAATTATAAAATTTGAAAAAGATACACTTTTTTTAAAGTTTATTTTTATTTATTTTGAGAGAGAGAGAGAAAGCAAGCAGGGACGGGGCAGAGAGAGAGGGAAAGAGAGAGAATCCCAAACAGGCTCCACACTGTTAGTGCAGAACTCCACATGGAGCTCAAATTCATGAACTGTGAGATCATGACCTGAGCCCAAATCAAGAGTAGGACATTTAACTGCCTGAGACACCCAGGTGCCCCCAGTTTTTTTTTTTTCTTTATGAAGCTTGCCACCTAATGTATGGAAGGCACACCTGTAATGATATTTATCTTACCTGGCTCACAGAATTGATATGGTCAAATGAGTTACTATACGTATTTGACACATTATAAATATTCTACAATGATTAACATCATAATTTCAATTATTTAAAGTTGTCAACCATCTATTAGTCTGGTTTATTTTGGTTGCAGGAGATAGAAATCTAACTCCAACTAGCTTAGGAGGAAAATTAATGTATCGAAAGTATATGGGATAAGTATATGCTTGCCTGCAAGGATGGTGTGTTCATCCTGTGCAAATCAGTGGGGTCATACAATTGGGTTGCTATAATGGTTTCAGCCTGGGTCATGTGTTCATTCATTTTTACAAGAAATCGAGTTGGGAAAATATTTGGAGTAGACAAGGCAATAATCTATAATACCGTAGCTTCATTTGTTTACTCTCCTCTGCTCATGCTCATGCTCCAATGTGCCATTGGATTTGATTTACAAAACACACATCCACACGCGAAAGTATTCAGAATTTCCTGATGGTGATAGTAAACATTAAATCAAGTGTGGACCCCCTTCTGAGATCAGGCCTCTTTACTCCACGGGTTTTTTGCACATATAAAGCCTATCATGCTTGGTTGTTTGCTTGGGAAAATAGGTCCTTGCTTACTCTGTGAACATGCAGTTGCTCAAAAATGTTTAAAAATTGTTGAAAAAAGATCTGAAAAAAATTCCTAGATTTGGGTTTACTCATGCACATGAGCATGCATACACACACACATACACATATACACACACACACCACATTACTGAAACAAAAATGTCGTTAAATAATACCGAACCTTGCAATACATGCATGAGCAAGGGAGGGCTCAGAGAGAGAGGGAGATACAGAATTGGAAACAGGCTCCAGGCTCCGAGCTGGCTGTCAGCACAGAGCCCGATGTGGGGCTTGAACCCATGAACCATGAGATCATGATCTGAGCTGAAGTCAGAGGCTTAACCGACTGAGCCACCCAGGTGCCACACATGTTATTTATTTTTGAGAGAGAGAGAGAAAGGGATAGAGGATCTGAAGCGGGTTCTGCACTGACAGTAGAAAGCCTGATGTGGGGCTCAAACTCAAGAGCCACAAGATCATGACCTGAGCCAAAGTCAGATACTCAACCAGCTGAGCCACCCAGGTGTCCCCTTTGTTTTCTTTTTAAAAATGCTTGTCCTCATCTACTAAAGGAATACAATTTCCTTGAAATGTGACCAACTCACTCTGGTTTGCCTGGAACTTTCCAGTCCTGTGTCCCCTCACTTCTGGCCAAAGCAGGATATGTAGTCGCTTTGAGTCCATGTCTCTTTTCTATGTCTATAACTCCCCTTCTTTGCCTTGATTTATTTTCAACCTAAGCAATCTATCTCTGTGAAACCCTTTCTGATACTTCCAGCCAGAGGTAAGTGCTCCTTCTCTGCTCCAATAGAGTGCAGGGTATAACTTTTACAGAATTTACCACATTGCTCCCTTGGTTGTGCCTCCTATTGGGCATGAGCTCCTTAGGCAGGAGGTGAGGCTTTTTTTTTTTTTTTAATCTCCATTTTCTTTGTGCCTAACATAGTGCTGGGTACATAAGGAGTAATCAATTAACACTTATTGAAAAGGTAAATGAAGCACTGGATCTAAAATTGCTCTTTATCATGAGGATTGGGAAACTGAACTAAGCACGAATGGTCAATAATCCTTCACTTAGTTAGAAAATCAGCTTGGACAGTCACAGCTTCCTTCAGAAATACTAAACAAATCGACCCACCCTTCAAATGTTGGGGATGAGTTAAATTAATTCCTTATTTGCTAGATTCCTTATTTCACCCTAACCTTCTTTCCCTTAATGAGATATGTTTTCTTTAACCTAGATATAAGAAACCCATTACAGTCAGCAAACAAATGGTTTTCTTTTGTTTTGATAACAAGTTTCCATATCACTGGACATAGTTGTAGAACTGTAATGTTACTGAAAATTCAACACTATTATCTTCATATTACACAATAAGACTTTTTCCTGATCATGTTGATGTCACTGAAAGTTGAGTTTGAAGGATAGAGACAAAAGATTAAAGTCTGGATTTAGACACAGTGAAAGAAAAATAAAGTTTTGCTTGAAAATTGCCTGCCTAATGCTGACATAAGGCTGATGGATATAATCAATTTATCTAGTGTCATGAAAACATCTATGTTGAAAGGCTTTGATTCTGGTAAAAAAAAAAGAAATAGTGAGTGTCTTGGTTTACACCAAGGAATTCAGCTTTGTGCACTGAAGTGCATGATTTCATAGGTTATGAGTTTGGTTTAATGACAGTATTATTATTATTAGAGTTCAACATTATTAAAGTATTATTTTAGAGTTCAACATTATTATGATTTATTATATTGAAAAAATTTAAAAATACATTATATGAAGAGCTGCTTGTACAATCATTATACAAACATTGTAGATTGTACAGTTGTACAAACATTATAGAAATTTGCAGTGATCGCCTTCTCTTAAATATTTCTAATGTTATACCCTAAGTTAGTTTTTACTAGACTATTGCAATGACTCCTGATACTGTGAGAAATAAGCCCACTGTCCCAATCAAAGGAGGGATGCAGAAACTTGGAGCACAGTGAAGCTAGGCTTTAATCAACATTCTTCCAAGAGTGGTTGTCTGATGGACAGGTACAGTCGGGGCAGTTACAGCAGGCAATTATCTCCTAGCGTGAAGTCCCTCCCCTGATTCTTTATTGGCTGAATACTACAGAGGTTATGATAGGGGAAAATCTGTTATAAAATGGCCAACAGGACTGATAAGAAAATACCTGTCCCTGATCAAAGACTTCCCCTTCTGGGTTCTTCCCACCCTGCTTGTTGTGGGCATTAATGAGGAATGCAGAAGTCACAGACTATAAATTGTTCCCTCTGCTGATGCACTGGATTCAGGCCTCTGGAGAATGATCTCCTCTGAGCTCACCAGTGTAAAATAAACCTCCTGCCTTCCAAGATCTCCAAGTGCCACTTGGTTCTTCTGCTGGGTGATCCAGACTAGATTCTGTAACAGTTATAGCCTTACCAGGAAGTCATGTATGCCCGTGTAAGACCAAAAAAAAGTAGTCTGATTGGAACAAACATACATTCTTAGAGGTGACTCAGAGACTTTAGGTCTTTGGCTCATGCTCATTGCAAAGCCCACAGAAAATAAGCCTACAAAATGGAGAGGGGAAGAAAGACCAGGAAGAGAAGTGTCTAAGGATTTGGGACTCCACTGTGGGGAGGGAGGGCGGGAGGGGTTCATACATATTTCCAATAGGTTGTAAACCTATTGGTAACTAGACAGCACAGCTTTTATTTGGTATTTTTGGAAATGAATCATCTCAATTCTCACACTAACTTCCTGGAGTTAGGCCAAGCTTCATAGATTGACATATTCCTCCCCAGACTGTCCTCACTTCAAACATCAGCCATCTGCTTGGTGATTCCCAGGCCATGACACTTCTGATCAATTGGACATAAATTCAGGCTTTCCCACTACCCCCATCAAATTCAATAAATTCACTAAAATGACTCACAAAACTCAAGAAGAGCCACTTATGATTATAGATTTATAATAGTAAAAGGTATAAAATCCAAGACCAGCCAAAAGCAGAGATGTATATAGAATGATCTGGGAGGGTCCCAGATATGAAGCTTCTAGCTTCCTTTCCCAATGGAGTCAAGATGCATCATCTTCCTGGCACATTTATATGTAGCAGTATATACAGAGTATCATTAATCAGGGAAGCTCACCTGAGCTTCAGTGTCCAGACTTTTTACTGGAGTTTCATCATATAGGCATGATTAATTAAATCATTGACTATGTAATGGCACTCAACCTCCAGCCTCCTTTCCCTCCCCAGAGGTCACATGATTTGGAGCCTTAAACATCTAATCACATAGTTTCTCTGTCATGGCCATCTCCTAACCTAAGTCATCTCAGTTAGCTCAAACTATATAGGAGCCCACCTTGAGTCACCTTATTAGCATAAACTATCAGAGCCTACTATGAATAACAAAAACATTCTTATCACTTGGGAAATTCCAAGAATTTAGAAATTACCTCCCAGAACCAAGGACAAAGGCCAGCCAATTTTTTTGTTAAACAACTATTCATTGATAAATTGGGAACTATTAAGATTTCTTCTGTGCTTACAGGCTAGCATTCTTTATCTATGAAGCACACACACTTTATTTTATATGTACCAAACAGAATACACCAAAAGGAAAACATTTTATCCGTAAGCTGTTGCAAAAACACATTGATCTGGTTTTTTTATCTATTTTTTTGAATGCAGAAATAAGTCCAGGGAATAGGATTTGGGACAACTAAAGGTTTATTCTTGGAAGTGTCTTTCTTTTATTGGATAACTTTCAGAATAACAAAATAGCTTCCTGTTCTATACGTGTAATACCATTTAAGGTCTTGACATACATATGGAATATGGAACTATGAAAATTGCATGGTTATAGCATTTTCCTCTTTTTTTTTTTTTTTTTTTTGGCCCATCTTCTCTCTGCATGTGTATTTATTTCTTCTGTTTCTTTCATACTTTAGGGGAGGAAGAATCATTTTCCCTTTACTCTTCCAAGGTTCTTGGCTGAGACTCCCCTTGTCGTTAATTTGTTAAAGACAGATTAACAAGAGAGAAACAAGTTTAATAGCATGTATAACTCATGCATACATGGAAGATATCCAGAAAAAATGAGAAATATCCCCAGATGGCTGAAGCCATCACCTTAAATAGCATCTCCATCTACAGACAAAACAAAAGTGTTGGAGGGTGAGAGGCTCTAAAGAAAAGTACAGTAAACAAGGGTATAACTGTTATTCAGATTTAGGTAACTGTCTTCTCCATTGATGAATGTTTGTAGAGATTGAGAGACATCTTTCAGTTCCTGGTACATGAGGAAGACACCCTGACAAAGGACATCTTTCCTTATAAATGTAAATGTCCTTTACCAAAGGGTAACTTCTACTTGGTTCTTAAAGCTTCTCTTGTGTCTGCTATTTCTTAAAAAATAACCAATTTATGGAATAGAGAATATAGCCCATAAAGTTGTAATAACGTTGTATGGTGGCAGGTCCTGACCACACTTATCATGGTAAGTATTGAGTAATGTATAGAATTGTCAAATCACTGTGTTGTATAACTGAAACTAATATAACATTGTATGTCAACTATACTTCAATTAAAAAAAATAACTAAAGTTTTTAAAGAGGCATATTTTGGGATGGCAAATTCTGTTCCCCTTCAATACCTTGGTTAACCTCAGAGTTTTTGGAGTCAGACAACCTAGATTCAAATTCCTGCTCTTCCATTCACTAGCTGCATGACATGGGGCAAGTTATGTGGCCTCTCTATGTCTCAGTTTTTTTCATATATAAAACAGAAATAATAGTAAGATTTACCTCACACGGTTTAGTGAGGATTCAAATAATATAATAAATAGGTAGAGATAAAAATAAATTATGTATGTGAAGCACATAAAATATTGTTGCAGCATAAGATCCATTAAGTGTTGGCAATTAAACTTTCAATATGAGCATTATATATGCTTTGGATAGTAGATCAAGGACAACAATTGCTTCTATACCTAAAAGGTGTTGCAGGATTTTTTACCACAATACCCAGGATTCATTGTCTTGTGAGCAGCAGGTAAAAGTTTATTAGAATATAAGATTAGAAAGTAAGAATAGTAGGTAAGCTCTCTTTACAGAGGGAACATTGGAAAAGGAACGACTGAGGGCTATATACAGGGGTGCTTGTTTCACAAGGTTCTGGTCAGCTTTCCCCTACCCTTGCCCCTTGTTCCGTCTTAGGTTCTACCCTTATTGGCTTGATATCTCTAGGTGCTGGGTTGTCCATTCCTGATTGGCTCATTGTCATTGTATGGTGGTTTATGGCTACACTTAGGTCTTTTGTCAAATTCCTGAGGGAAACCTGAGGGGGAGTAGGTGGGGTATGTTACATCTTAAGAGGAACCTTATGCCTGAGGGGGTTTGGTGTGGTCAGAAGCTCCTAGCATTGTTCCAAAATAGATGCTTTTCCCCACCCAGGGACCTCAGGTCCTAATCTTTCCCTCTTTGACTACTGAGTCCTATCTTCTTCTGTCATAAAGGTTCCTTTGAGATCAGCTAGTCTGAACTGTAGGCAAAAAAGCACATATTTCAGAAGTTCAAGGGAGGCAAAATAACTTGCCTAAAGTCACACAGTGAGTGGCATAGTTGTGATTAAAATCCTCATTGCTTGTTTCCAAGCTGAGTGCTCTTTTTACCACGTTGTACTGCATTAAGTTGAATGTAACTTATAATCATTCCAAAGTAGTACTCTCAGAAATCTTGGGTAAAAAAATTGAAAAGGACTGATGTGCTGAACAAAACTAAACCTAGGAGTACCTTCTCTAAGTATATGCAAAAGAGCATGACTCAATTTCTTCAAATGTGAGTCTATGTGCTTAAATTTATGAAAAGAGTTCTGTACATATTTTATGGTGAGTATATTTTTATTTTTTAATTTTTTGCTATGTTCCCTTAAACTGATTCCTCTTTTGCTCAGAACATTTTTATTTTTTCTTTCACTTTGGTTGTTGACAGATTTATTTTCAATTCAGTACAGCTCACTGAATTGCAAAGGAAAATAATGAGTGTGAAAGTGTTACACTACACCCACATAGCCCTTCCACCTGGTTGCCTTATCCTTCCAAACAGACACCACCCCAAAGTAAACCATGTTGCTCAAAAACAATGATGAAAGAAGAGTGGGAACAGTCTGCTGCGATATTCTAATTCAAATGCTATCTTGAATCCTTTTCATGGGCTGTTGTGATAAGGTTTGACATGATTCTGTGATGAACAAGGCAGCACTTTCCAATTGTAGTTTGTGGAATGCAAGTCCCCTTGAGATACTAAGTATCCCACAAAGATAAGTTTTGAGGGGTAAATAGACAAGTCTGAGTTAGAGCTTTTTAAAAAATATTTCTTGATTTCCCAGTGCCTTTCATATGCTGTGGAACACATCTTCAAGAACACTGTGGGAAACATTACAAGATTTTGATAGTGCAAGAGTTCTTAACTTGGAGTTTGAATGTTTTAACTGAAATTTTTGTTAAGGTAATTGTAGATACACATGCATTTGTAAAACATAAGGAGGTTTTATATACCCTTTATCCAATTTCCCCCAGTGGTAATATCTTGCAAAACTACATAGAACAATATCATAGTCAGGACATGAATAGTTACACTACTGATCTTATTCAGATTTCTCTAGTTTTATACTCATGTGCATGTGTGTGTGTGTGTGTGTTTATGTGTGTGTGTATGCATGTGTGTTTAGATCTATACAGGTTTATGACACGTGTAGATTCAAGTATCTGGTCCATGAATTTTCATCAGAAAATTATTACTTCTTTATTTCCACTACTCTATTATTGAAGATTAGAACTTCAATGATCATTGTAGGTTAAAACAAAACACAACAACAAAAACCCACACAGTTGTATTAGCAGCACCTATGACTTTTTTATCAATAGAAATCACATTATAGTGCTTGTAATTATCTCAAAACATCATTTATGGTCATTACTACAAAATCAGAATAATTATTAAATCTGTAATAGATCTTATTACTTAATGCTTTAATGAACATTTATTTTACTATATATATATCACAATTTTCAAATAGTTTGATAACTATTTCAACATATTTAGTTTCTTTGTAATCCTATGTATTTGTTTATTTAAAAATATTATTTTAAGGGTTGCCTGGGTGGCTCAGTCAGTTAAGCCTCTGACTTAGGCTCAGATCATGATCTCACAGTTCATGAGTTCGAACCCTGCATCAGGTTCTGAGCTGAATGTTTGCTCAGAGCCTGGAGCCTGCTTCGGATTCTGTGTCTTCTTCTCTCTGCCTCTCCTCCACTCATGCTCTATCTTACTCTGTCTCTCAAAAATAAATAAATGTAAAAAAAATATATTTTGAGAAGAAGTTCATAAGCTTCACCATACTGTCATAAGGATCTATGGAACAAAAAGGGTTAAGAATTTCTAGTGTAGTCAGGAAAATACACACTGAAAACAGAGACAGAAAAGGTTGTTTTCATTTTCATCTCTGCTAGTTATTACCTATATAGCGTAGACAAGTATGTAAACTCTTAGTTTCCTCACCAGTAAAATGAGAGCGAGACTAATCAGCTGCTATAGCTTCCTTATAGCTCTAAATTTCTCAGAAGCTTTTTTTACAAAAGGAAAGAATTCATCTTTCCATTATTTTTTGAACTAGTTCAGATCTAATAAAAATAAACTTTTTTCTTTCAATTTTTAATGATATATGGATAATTTGGAGATTTTTCAGAAAATAGCTTCAAACCATTCATTCATTCAAAAATAATCTTTATTCATACTTTACACATAATAGAACTGTGCACCTGGAGTTTTGAAAGCACCTAAGAAGATTAAGAAGATTAATTGTTAATTAGCAATTAATTGTTTCTTTGTTAACAATTGATGGACAAAACCAATCTTGGAAGGAATTGTTATCAGCAAAGAATTCCTAGAGGAGGAATTTGAATTTGAATTCAATTGAATTGAACTGGCCATTTGAATTGAGTTTTGCAAAGGCTCTAAGGGAAGGGCATTCTAGACAAAACAAATGACATAAGTAAATGCACTGAGCAATGTGAAAGCATAATGCACTTGGAAAATAGCAAGCCCTTGTCTATATCTTGTGAGAAGGTGAATAGATGACTCTGGAGAGATAGCTTGAGGCCCTATTGTCATTGAAGGACTTCTATGCCTGCCAGGCCAGGCTAAGAGATCATCCATTTTATTGAGAAGTCAGTTGTGGGGCCGACAAAGTCTTAAGAAGGAAAGATGACTTAATCTCATTTGCAATCTATAAGGATCTCTGATCCTTATCAAAGGCTGAAGGAGGAATTGAAGGTAAATAAAGTTGGAGGTAAAGAAAATAGGAGGCTTCCAACAGTTAAGTTTTAATAAAATTGAGGACTTAAAATAACGATATCATTATAGGGTTACACAATATGAAACATATTTGAAAGAAATGAAAGAGGAGTCAAGAAAGGCTTCAAAGTTTATAGCTCAGAAAATTTGTAGTTAACAAAAGTAGGAAACATGAGGAACAATAGATTGGGGAAATACGGAGGAACAAAAAGTTTATTCAAACTTAAGACAGATTGACTCTGAAATAACTCCAGAACACCTACATGGAGATATTCAGTAGCTGGCTGGAAATTTAAACGTGAAGGTTAGAAGTGAAGTTTGGGCTCACAGTATAGATGTGGGAGTCGTCTTTATTTACATGTTAATTGATGCTACAAGAGTGCACACTGTCATTGAAAGAAATCAGCAAAACTGAAAAGAGGAAAGCAGTAGATTCCAAATTTTATTGACAATGTATTTCATTCATAAAAAAGTTTGGCTTGTATGCATGTGTGTGTGTGTGTTAGTTTAAATGTATATGTGTATATTTTATAATTATTTTTATTACAGATTCCAACAAAATGTCAATATTAAAAAGATGAGATAAGAATACATACAAATGAAAGTTCTAATATTTTCTACACTCCAATGCATCATCTTGTGTACCTCCTGAGGTGTGTATACCTCACTGTGGGAATTAGTGGAGAATAGAAATAACAGTGGAAAGCTGGAACCTTAAAGAATGAGTAAGGGGGCGCCTGGGTGGCTCAGTCGGTTAGGCATCCAACTTCAGCTCAGGTCATGATCTCGTGGTCCGTGGGTTCTAGCCCCGCATCCAGTTCTGTGCTAACAGCTCAGTGCCTGGAGCCTGTTTCAGATTCTGTGTCTCCCTCTCTCTCTACCCCTCTCCAGCTCATGCTCTGTCTCTCTCTGTCTCAAAAATAAATAAACGTTAAAAAATTAAAAAAAAAAAAAAGAATGAGCAAGAAATTAGTGGAGACAACGCAGAGAGGGTACTCCAAGTAGGAAGGGGATTTTGAGCAAAGGTATATAGGTAAACAGTGGGAAATGTAAGTAACAGCTGCTGAAGCATAGAATGCAAAACAGGAAGTATCAAGAGTTTATGTGGAAGAATTTGATAGAAGTTAGGTCTTCAGGGGCTTGTAGGCCATGGTAATGGGATTGAAATGCATTCTCTATCTAATCAAGGGGAATCCAGAAAAAGTTTAAGGTAAGGGAATTAACATGTTTCTGTTTACATTTGGCTCAAATCACTGGTGGTGGTGGGGATTGGAAAAGGTGAGTTGGGAATCAGTGAGATAGAATAAAAGATATAGAAAATAAATTTGTGAAAGTAAGTGAAATGAATTAGGTTTATTTCTCCTAGAGAATCAATGGCTAAGGAATGACTTTCATAGCCTTTCAATATCAGATTTATTATGTGAAAGATTTTGTTTAGTCTGATCACTGAGAAGTGGAAAAGAGGCGAGAAAATAAAGGTGGAGAAGTTTGAGTTGGTTATCAAGCAAACTCTATTATTTAAGTGATGATTGATGTATTTAAAGTCTTTTTCCCTAGAGATTTTCATGAGGAGAATGGCATTAGTGGCTACTTTATGATAGGCAGACAACAAATGTCAGAGATGTGGAAGTAGGACTATTGAGATAGTTTCTTTTAAGAATCTGATGACAACTATTCTATGAAGACTAGATTGAGGGCTGCCAGTTTGTGAAAAATATGGTTTAATCATCCACCTAGTTTTAATAAGGGGTCCAAATCAGTTAGATGCTTCCAGGAGGCCCCCATGTGCCTTGTGATACTCTGAGAAAGTGATCAACCAAATAGCAAGGACTTAATGACAATTTACTACATTCTGGGCAAAAACCAAAGATTTACCATATAGTTTCTGCTCTGTGAGAACTGATCATCTAGTCTGGGAAAACAGGACATGTGGATGAGAAACTAACAATATAAGGAAGAATATATAAGTGCAAAGATAACTTATAATTAGCCCATAAACTTCTGTTGTGTCATATTAGGTGATGCAGCACATTTAAATATCTATGTGTTACTGGAAGTTTTCCTAATAATGTCATTTCTGAGAAACTCGGGTCAGCAGAAGTGAATGCATCTTAGAATGTTTTCTCCCTTAACAGTTAAACCTGACATATCTAGTCCTGTTATGTAAAAGGGTAAAAAGGTTAGAAATGAATAATGATGCCACTAATTCTATTTGATAATTCAAGAATTAAATTAACATTTACTCCACATATTATTCCATTTGAGTACAAATGGTTTATAGATTCAGCAGAATAAAGATGTTCTAGGATAAGTAATAGCTAACAATTTATTTATTGTTCTGAAATGAACATTTATAAGTGTTTACATTAATGCATGCTGAGAGGCAGTGCAGTGTGATGGAGAGTACTGAACTAAGAATTAAGAAAACTTTTGCTGTTTTACTTCTTCTCCTAATTAGTTCTCTGATGGTACTGATTAAAATACTATTATAGTAATACAATCTTTTCTTCCTAAGGCATAACAAATTGAATAAAATCATCATTACTTTAAGCCTAAAAAAATATTGAGATTTGAAAGCCATTTAAATGGAAAACATGATAAATGTAACATAACGATGATGAATGGCCTAAACAAAAAACTTAAATAAAGTTCAGCTACCAAGAATGTTTGACGTAATAGGTAATATGGTATTTAGATAAATAAAAGTAATGAGATTATATCACAAAATTGTGGGAGAAGATCATGATAAATGTAAGAACTTGACTCCCCTTTCACATAGGAAGGCGAGCTTTAGAGGTGACATATACAAACCTCCTTAAATATCACAATTTTATAGAAGGGTCATAAAAACAAGGAGAAATCGAGAAGGACGAAAACATTTATTAAGCACCCATTATTTGTGAAAACCTCTACACTCTATTTTCACAAGTTCTTTAACCTAATAAGAAAGTAATATAGACCAGTATTTCCCAGCCACCTGGTACAATTGTTAAAAATACAGATTTCCCCCCTCTCAGCTTACTTCCTGAATGATGGTCTCCAGAGACGGGAGTCTGATAATCTGTATTTTTTGCATGTGACCCATGTAATTCTGATGATCAGGTAATTTTAAAAAATATTGCTGTTGACTCTTAATGTTCACAAAAGACACATCCAGAGACTTTTGGAATTTCTCAATATGGCAAATACCACTTATAATCATTATAATTTTCCACATAAAATTTCTATTTTGCTGGCTAAGAACCATCACTTTCTTAGATCTCATTTTTTTTTCCTCTTTATTTTTATCACCAGCACTAGCAGTTGGATCTTTGGGGGTATTTTTCCATAAAGAAACAAAAGTTTCATCACTTTGAAGGGGAGCTATTGAGTACATGAGCAAAAAAGAACTACAGACATATAGATGTTAGCCATGTACTTTTCTGGGTAGGCAAGTGGAAACTGAGATATCTCACAGGGAAAAATGCTGAGACTAATCTTATTTTTCATAAATTTATAATATAATGTTTGTTAAATGTTTGTTGAATAAAATTATGTGGATGAATAAGTCTACAATAGATTTGGCAAATTTGCAGTTAACGTCATAGCCTTTTAGGTAGTGAAATGCTAAGTTGGAAGTTGTAAAACAGAAAAAGTCATTCTCTGTAAAATCATTCTACCTTTCTGTAATGTGAGCAGGTGAATTCAACCAGAGACTCTGCAGAACCACTTTTAACATTTTCCTGACTCAAATGAATTGGAAGATGTGTCATACTGATTAAAGAAAGTAGGTATGACTTTTAAAGGTGAGTGAGCAGGACACTGATGAGAGTGTGGTACACAGGATGCATTTGAAGGAAATAACCCAAATTATATTCATAGGCTAATGGGATCCCAGTTTACCATTTACATCTAGACAGGAGCTGTGAGTCTGCCTAAAGTAGTCTTTCTAGGCACCCAAAGATGCTTAATCATATCTACCTGTTTTATTTTCTTTATAGCACTTCCCATGCATATTTTATTGTTTATTCCTTTTTTTGTTTGTTGTCTGTGTTGACTTCTTCCATCCCCAAAACAAGCTGCAAGCTGCATGAGAGTAGGGACCTTGTTTTTACTTGTTTTTGTTTGTTGTGCTGAATTATCAGTGGCACAAAAGTGGCACAAAATAGACACTTATTAAATATTTGTTGAAAGAATGAATGTCCCAAAGGCATCAATTTAGTATGTTGCTGTGGCCAAGAAAATAATGAACATAATCATGGTAGATATTAAACATAAAAATATAATGTTCTACTCTGTATGATATTTAAAGATTTACTCCCACATCTATAAGATGTGAAGAAGTGAAAAAGTTCTAAATATAAGTAACAAGTAAGTAGGATGATTGAAGAGCAAGATCTTTAAGAGTAGAGTATAAAGAGTAGGCTTCTTTAGTCTGAAAGATTAAAGCCGAAGGTTATGCATTGTAAGGGAAAGGATAAATTTAGAGATGTTCATCAAATATCCATATTTAATAGGAGTTACCCTTTGGAATGCCTTTATTCAATAGATGTACATTTTATAACAGAAACTCTGCTAGATAATGGAGATACAAAGATCAATAAAATAAAGTACTTCATAGGATAGTGGGGAAAAGCCTGATGTGTGGATGTCAGGGAATGCTTTTTGGATAAGGCGATACCTGTTTTGAATATGAAAATATGGTTAGAAGTTAACCAGGTGGGGGCACCTGGGTGGCTCAGTTCGTTAAATGTCAGACTCTTGATGTTGGATCAGGTTTCACAGTTCATGGGATCAAGCCCCACAATGGGGTCTGTGCTGACAGCATGAAACCTGCTTGGGATTCTCTTTCTCCCTCTTTTTCTGCCCCTCCCCTGTTCCCTCTCTCTCTGTTTCTCTCTCTCTTAAAAAAAAATAAAACCCTTAAAAAAAGGAAGTTAACTAGGTGAAGAATATTTGGAAATAGGCAGGGATTTTTTAAAGTTTATTTATCAATTTTTGAGAGAAAGAAAGAGAGAGAGAGAGATGAGGCGGCTGGGGCAGGGGGGGGGCGGCGGGGCAGAGAATCCAAACAGGCTCTGGGCTGACAGCAGAGAGCCTGATGTGGGGCTTGAACTCATGAACTGTGAGATGATGACCTGAGCCAAAGGCAGATGCTTAACCCACTGATCCACCCAGGTGCCCTGGCAGGGAATACTTGACAGCAGAAACAAAGGAAATACATGAGAAGCAAGAAGACATGTCTGAAGGATGACAAGCAGTTCAACATTGCTTAAATGTAGCATTTGATATGGGAATGGATGAAAAATGAGATTAGCAAGGCCAATAGAGACAATCATGTAGAGCTTAAATAACATATTGGGGAGTTGGACATTACTATATAAGAAATATAGATATTGAATGCTTTTTAAGTATGGTGCTTAATAATAATAATACGCTTTGAATAGTTTGAATAGTTTGGCCTGGATTTTTTGATAGCTAAATTTGAAGGGAAATATGTAAGAAGTTTGGTGAATAGTTAAAAGCTGTTGTATTAGTCTAGGTAAATGATGATGGTTGCCTTGGGTAATGGTAGTGTGGATATTAAAGTGGTGACAGGCCCAAGGAATGTTAAGGAGGACATAGCCACCAATTGGATATAGGAAAAGGGAAAGAGAAAAAGGAGTCCAGATGACTTTAAAGTTTCTGGTTTTAATGACTGAGTAGATGATGACAGATGCCAAATAATTACAGAAGAAGGAGAGTATGGATTTAGAGATGAACTAGTTGTGGTGTTAAGATTTCTGTAAGATATTTAGCATACAGTTTAGTACATATAAGTCTTATGCCTGAACAATGATAGAGTTTAGAGATAAAGATGTAGGAGTTATGAGTACATATGCAATAGTTAAACATTTGAGCATTATTTTTATCATCTTTGGAAAAGTGTAAAGTGAGAATATAAGAGAAATGATACATACTCTGGGAAACATCAATACTTACTGAGAAAAAAATGGTTGGAGATACACTAAATTAACTACAGAAGTTTCGTGTCCTGAAGATCAAGAGTAAAGAATTTCAGGAAAGAAGGAGTTATTGTCATTACTAAGTACAGTGAAGACGTCCAGTAAAGTAAGTGTTGAAAAATCTCCCTTGGATCTTACAAATAGGAAGCCATTTGTGACCTTAACAGAATCAGTTATGATACAGTAATCAGTATAGGGCCCAGCATGAAGGAAATTGAGGATTTAGTGAGAAGCTAAGAGGGCAATATTTAGGATTAATATAAGGAAGTTTCTTTCTTTTACATAGAGTAGGTAAAAAAGCACTGGAATATCTAACTTCTAAAGCATAATACAGATTGAAAAAGAATTTTTTAGATACTTTTGTGACTTGCAGATCTATGGTATTTATTAATAAAAGAAAGATTGTCAGGGCATAATTAACCTGTGAAATGGATAGATATAAAAGGCATTTCTTTTTTTAAAAAAAATGTTTTTATTTATTTCTGAGAGAGAGAGCATGAGCAGGATAAGGTCAGAGAGAGAGGGAGATAACAGAATCTGGAGCAGGCTCCAGGCTCTGAGCTGTCAGCACAGACTGACGCGGGGCTCAAACCCACGAACTGTGAGATCATGACCCAATCCGAAGTCAGACGCTCAACCGACTGAGCCACCCAGGTGCCCCAAAGGCATTTCTTATGTTTTTATCGTAACACTCATCCATAGGACCATTTGTAATGTGGTCTGGATTGATACCAAATGGATTACTATCACTCACAGCTTTATTTGCCCTATTGACAAACAACTGTAGATGCAGGGATGGAAAAATATGACTGCATCCTAATTTTCCTGTCAAATTAAAATGAAATCTGAGAAGGGTAATGCAACATTTTTCTCTCTCTGACAAAGAATATTGAGAAGAAAACAACAGAAGCAAGACCACAGGCATAGAGTAATAAATATTTTTTCTGGAAAATATAATACACTAAACTTGACACTATTAATATCAACAGTGCTGACCTAAATAGGTGGATAAAAAGCAACAGTAGTCTCTTAAAGTCACCTGAATTTAATTGTTAACTCTCATTAGCTACAGAAGGTTAAGTTTTGAAGTAGAACATCAGGGAGGAGTGTTGCTTCAGTGGAATTTTGGCAGTTACTATAACCTGTTATAGTAAATTTTTATTTACTTATCTAAATTTTTATTTTTTAGAAAACAAATGCTACTATTTGTAATTTCTTTTACATTTTAGTTATTTTTGTTGAAATATAATTGACATACAGTATCCTATTAGTTTCAGACATATACCATAGTGATTTGATATTTTTATATATTATGAAGTAACCCTCATGAGAAACCTAGTTACCATCTGTCACCACACAAAATTATTAGAATATTATTGACTATATTTCCTGTACTGTACATTATATCCCCATGATTTATTTGTTTGTATTTCTTAATCCCTTTACCTATTTCACCTACCTCCCAACCCCTACTCCATCTGGTAATCACCAGTTTGTTTACTGTATCTATGGGTCTGTTTCTATTTTGTATGTTCATTGTTTTGTTTTTTTTTAAGATTTCACATATAAGTGAAATCATACAGTATTTGACTTTCTTTGAGTTATTTCACTTAGCATAATACCTTCTAGGTCCATCCATATTGTCAAAAGTGGCAAGATTTCATTCTTTTTATGGCTGAGTAATATTCCATTGTATGTGTATATATAAATATAAATATATTATTTTTATCCATTCATCTATCAGTGGACACTTAGGTTGCTTCCATATCTTGGGTATCACAAATAATGCTGCAACAAACACAGGGGTGCATATATCTCTTTGGATCAACATTTTTGTTTTTTTCAGGTGAATACTCAGGTGGAGCTGCTGAATCATATGGTAGTTCTATTTTCAGCTTTTTGAGGAACCTCCATACTTTTTTCCATACTGACAGAACCAATTTAAATTCTCACCAACACAGTACCAGGGTTCCCATTTCTCCACATCCTTACCAACATTTGTTATTTTGTGTCTTTTTGATAATAGATTATCTGACAGGTGTGAAATAACATCTCATTGTGGTTTGATTGGCAGGTTCCTGATGATTAGTGTCATTGAGCATCTTTTCATATGTCTGTTGACTATCGTATGTCTTCTTTAGAAAAATGTCTATTCAGGTTGTTTTTTGATATTAAGTTGTGTAAGTTCTCCATATATCTTAGGTATTAATTCCTTATTGGATATATCATTTGCAAAAGCTTCTCCCATACTGTATGTTGCCTTTCCATTTTGTTGATTTTTTTTTCCGTGCAAAAGTTTTTTAGTTTGATGTAATCCCATTTGTTTATTTTAGATTTTGTTGCCCTTGTCTGAGGAAAATGGTCCAAAATATACTACTAAGACCAATATTAAAGAGCTTCCTGCTTATATTTTCTTCAGGAGCTTTGGTGTCAGGTCTGACATTCAAGTCTTTAATCTACTGTAAAGTTATTTTTGTGTATGAGGTATCCAGGTTCATTCTTTTGCAAGTTGTCCAGTTTTCCCAACACCATTTGTTGAAGTGGTTGTCTTTCCCATTTTATATTCTTGCCTACTTTGTCATAGATTAACTGACCATATAAGTGTGGGTTTAATTCTGGGCTCTCTATTCTGTTTCATTGATCTATGTCTATTTTTGTCCTAGTATCATACTGTTTTTATCACTATACCTTTGTAGTATAGTTTAAAATCTGGGAGCATGATACCTTCTGTTTTGTTCTTCTTTCTCAAGATTGCTTTGGTTATTCAGGATCTTTTGTGATTCCATACAAATTTTAGGATTATTTGTTCCAGTTTTGTGAAAAATGTCACTGCTTTTTGATAGGGATTACATTGAATTTGTAGATAGCTTTGGGTAGTATCAACATTTTAATATTAACTCTTCCAATCTGTGAACATCATGTACCTTTCCATTTATTTGTGTCATCTTGAATTTCTTTCATCAGTGTCTTATGGTTTCAGAGTATAGGTATTTCACCTCCTTGGTTAAATTTATTCCTAGGTATTTTATTTTTTTAATGCAATTTGTAAATGGGATTTTTTTCTTAATTTCCCTTTTTGATAACTCATTAGTGTATAAAAATGGAACAGATCTCTTTATGTTAATTTTATATCCTACAACTTTACTTAATTCATTTATTCTAATAGTTTTTGGTAGAGTATTTAGGGTTTTCTTTTTTTATTTGTTTTGAGAGAGAGAGAAAGCAAGTGAGAGAAGGACAGAAAAAAGGAGAGAGAGAATCCTAAGCAGGCTCCACACTGTCAGCACAGAGCCTGATGCAGGGCTCAAACTCATGAACCAGGAGATCATGACTTGAGCTGAAGTTAAGAGTCAGACTGACTGAGCCACCCAGGTATCCCTAGGGTTTTTTATATATAATGCCATGTCATCCACAAATAGTGACAATTATATATCCATTCCATTTTGGATTACTTTTATTTCATTTTCTTGCCTAATTGCTGTGGCTAAGATATCCAATACTATGTTGAATAAAAGTGGTAATAATGGGTGTGCTTGTCTTGTTCCTGCACTTAGAGGAAAGCTTTCAACTTTTCACCACTGAGTGTGCTGTTTCCTCTGGGTTTGTCATATATGGCTATTATTACATTGAGGTATGTTCCTTCCAAATAGAATTCGCTGAGAGTTTTTATCATGAACAGATGTTGAATTTTGTCAAATGCTTTTTTCTGCATCTATTGAGCTGATCATATGATTTTATACTTTCATTTGTTAATGTGGTGTAATACATTGACTTGTAGATGTTGAACCATCCTTGAATTCATGGAATAAGTTCTACTTGATCGTGTTGTATTATCCTTTTAATGTATTGTTGAATTTGGTTTGCTAATATTCTGCTGAGATTTTGCATCTATATTCATCAGAGATATTGACCTATAATTTTCTCTTTTTTTTTTTTTTTTGTATTTTCATCTGGTTTTGGTCTCAGGGTAATGTTAGCCTCATAAAATGAGTTTAGAAGCATACCTTCCTCTTCAATTTTTTGGGATAGTTTGAAAAGTATAGGTATTAACTCTTCTCTAAATGTTTGGCATAATTCACATGTAAAACCATCCGGTCCTGGACTTTTGTTTGTTGGGAGTTTTAGGATTATGAAATCAGTTTCATTACTTGTAATCACTCTATTCAGATTTTCTTTTCCTGCATGATTCAGTCTTGGAATATTGCGTCTTTCTAGGAATTAATCCATTTCTTCTAGGTTGCCCAATATTTTGGCAAATAATTGTTTGCAGTAGTCCCTTAAGATCCTTTGTATTTCTGTGGTATCAGTTGTACCTTCCCTTTCATTCTGATTTTATTTATTTGGGCCCTCTTTTTTCCTCATCAGTCTGCCTAGAGGTTTTTTGATGTTGTTTATCTTTTCAAAGAACCAGGTTTTATTTTCATTGATCTTTTCTGTTTTTTAGTCTCTATTTCATTTACTTCTGCTCTGATCTTTATTATTTTCTTCTTTCTACTAACTTTGGGCTTTGCTCTTTATGTAGTTCTTTTGAGTATATAGATTGTTTGGGGGACATTTTTCTTGTTTCTTGAGGTAAGCCTATATCACTATAAACTTCTCTTTTAAAACCACTATTGCTGTGTCCCATAGACTTTCAAAAGTTGTGTTTTCATTTTCCGTTGTCTCAAGGTATTTTTTTTTTATTACCTTGGGTTTGTTCATTAACTCATTGGTTTTCTAGTAGCATGTTGTTTAATTTCCATATGTGTTTGTGTTTTTCCAGATTTTTTTTTATAATTGATTTTTCGTTTCATACTATTGTGGTCAGAAAAGACCACTTTCATGCTTGAGTGAAGCATCGAAATGATTTCAATATCTTGAGTTTACTGAAACTTGTTTTGTGACCTAACATGTTGATCTATCCTAAAGAATGTTCCATGTGCACTTAAAAAGAATGTGTATTCTATAGTTTTAAAATGAAATGTTCTATAAATATCTATTAAGTCAATCTGGTCTAATGTGTCAGTTAAAGTCAATATTTCCTTATTGATTTTCTGTTTGGATCATCTATGCATTGATGTTAGTGAGATGTTAAAATTTTCTACTATTATTGTATTACTGTCAATTTTATCCCTTTATGTCTATTAAGATTTGCTTTATATATTCAGGTGTTCTGATGTGGCATGCATAAATATTTATGACCGTTATATCTTTTTTTTTGGATTGATCCCTTTATTATGATATAATATCCTTTGTCTGTTCTTACAGACTTTGTTTTAAAGTCGGTTTTGTCTGATATGGTTATTGCTACACCAGCTTTCTTTTTGTTTCCACTTGCATGGAATATCTTTTCATCCCTTTCCTTTCAATATGTGTGTGCCTTTAGATCTGAAGTGGGTCTCTTGTAGGTATCATATTAAATAGACCTTGTGTTTTTTTCATCCATTCAGCCATCCTGTGTTTCTTAATTGGAGTATTTAGTTTATTTACATTTAAAGTAATTATTGATAGACATGTACTTATTTCCATTTTGATTATTGTTTTATGGTTGTTTTTGTAGTTTTTTATTCCCTTCTTCCTCTCTTGGTCCCTTCCCTTTGACTTGATGGTTTTCTTTAATGTTATGTTTGGGTTTCTTTCTCTTTATTTTTTGTGTATCTACTGTAGATTTTTGGTTTAAGGTTACCACAAGGTTCATATATATTGACCTGTATAAATAGCAATCTATTTTAAGCCAATAGTTGCTTAAGTTCAGACTGGCTGTAAAAGCACTACATTTTTTACTCACCACTCCACCATGCTTTATGTATGTGACACTTTTACATCTTTTTATTTTGCATATCCCTTAACTACTTATTGTAGTTAGAGTTGATTTTTACTATTTTTGTCTTTTTACCTTCATACTAACTTTTAAAGCAGCTGATTTGCTGCCTTTACTGTATTTGCTTTTATCTGTAAGAACTTTTTCTTTCACATCTTTTTTCATTTGTAGTCATGGCCTTACTTCCCCCATAAAGAACACCCTTTAACATTTCTTATAATGCCAATGTAGTGGTGATGAATTCTTAGCTTTTGCTTGCCTGGGAAACTCTTTATCTTTCCTCCAATTGTGAATGATAATCCTGCCAGCTATAGTATTCTTGGTTGTAAGATTTTCCCTTTCAGCGCTTGAATATATCCTGCCACTCCTTTCTGACCTGCAAGTTTTCTGCTGAAAAATCAGATGAGTAGTCTTATGGGGTTTTCCTTGTATGTGACTATTTGGTTTTTTCTTGCTGACATTAAGATAATCTCTTTCTTTGTAGCCATTTTTTAAAAAAAATTTTAATGTTTATTTTTGAGAGAGACACAACATGAGTGGGGTGAGGGGCAGAGAGAGAGGGAGATACAGAATCGGAAGCAGGCTCCAGGCTCCGAGCCGTCAGCACAGAGTCCGATCCAGGGCTCGAACTTGTGAACCATGAGAAAATGACCTGAGCTGAAGTTGGACACTTAACCAACTCAGCCACCCAGGCACCCCAGCTTTTGCCATTTCAGTTATGTCTTTGTATGGATTTCTTTGGGTTCATCTTGTTTGGGACTCTCTGTGCTTTCTGGACTTGGATGTCTGTTTCCTTTCCAAATTTAGGGAAGTTTTCAGCCATTATTACTTCAAATATGTTCTCTGCTCATTTCTCTTTCTCTTTTCTTTCTGGGACACCTATAATATGAATGTTAGTGTGCTTGATGTTGTTCTAGAGGTCCTTTATTCTCATTAAAAAACCCTTTTTTCCCCCTTCTGTTCTGTGTGATTTCCACTACTACACCTTCCAGATCGCTGATTCATTCTTCTGTATCATCTAATAAGCTATTGATTCCCTCTGGTGTATTTTTCAGTTCAGTTATTCTATTCTTCAACTCTGTGATTTTGTTTGGCATTTTTTTCCTCTCTGTTGAAATTCTCCATTCTTCTGAGTTTGGTAACACTATGATCATTACTTTGAACTCTTTATCAGGTAAATTACTTATCCCCATTTCATTAGGTTTTTTTTCTTCTGGGGTTCTATTTTTTTTCTTCTGTTGGAAAATAATCTTCTTTCTCCTCATTTTGTTTGACTTGCTGTGATTGTTTCTATGAACTAGGCAGAACGGCTACCTCTCCTAGTCTTGAAGGAATGGTACTATGTAAAAACATCCCCTGTGTTAGACTGCATGTGCTGGTGGCTTTAGCTGGTTGGCTGGAGTTGGTGCAGGCAAGAGCTGCATAGGGCAGGGTGTCCTGGGGCACACCATGGTAGGGCAACCCTGGTGAAATAATTGAAGCTGGAGTGGGAGTGGGATGGGTGTGTCCTGGGGTGTGCTTTACTCAGGCCACCTGGCAGGAGAGCTAGAGTTAGGGTGGGCATGGACCAAGGGTGCCTTGGTGCATTTTGTGCTGGGGTAGTTGTGATAGGATACCTGGGCTTTACGGGGGTCCTGGGGAATGGTGTACTGGGGCCATCTTGGGACTGCTGGAGCTGGGGTGGGCACTGGTGGAGGGCCACCTTCATGGGGACAGTTGGAGTTGGCATAGGCTAAAGGCTTGGGACTCACAAGGGTGGCCCTAACTGGCAGGCCAGAGTGGTCCCAGCTCCTATCTGTCCTGTCAAGGTGGGGGGGAACATAAACAATGGTATTTTCCTGCACCTTTGACCATGGGGAGTTCTAGTAGTTCCCCAACTGTTTGTACATGCTCTAGTGTTAGTAAATGGATTATCTTCAATTACAGTCTAGTAGGCCCTTTAAACTGCTGTGGGTTTTTTTTTTGTTTTTAGCGGTGCCCCAAGTTGGATGAATCTGCACGAAGGCCCCTCAGTGATATCTTTCCCTAGTAGAGGTCATTGCCTTGGGAGTGGACTCCTAATAATTACTGTGTCTCTGTTTTTCCTACTTTTCTCTATGTGATCCCTCTATTATTTCTTGTGCAGATACTGTTCAATCAGCCATTGGTTCACAGTGTCTGTGAAAGGAGGTAAGTTCTGGGTCTTTCCATGTTGATATATTGGACATGACTATTTGTAATTTCAGTTGTTTTCTAGGGATTTCAGACTATGAGAAACATTAAAAAGGGGTCCATATATATGATTCTCCCTGAAATTATAGTGTTTATTTTGATCAGTCTAGGTCAGGTAGGTGAACTTGTGGTTGCATGAGTCATCACATGGGGTTATCACCTAGGATGGATATATCTTTGTGTGGACACCCCATTCCAGTATATACTTTTCAGTTCTGTAGATTAGTTACTCATTTTGGTCAGGTACACAAATGTTTCCAATTTCTCAGAGACTAGTTTATACTTGTTTAGTTCAAAAGGGATCAATGTCTAAAATTTGAGTGCTAGTTTATTGTTTACCATGATAAGCATAACTATCAAGCAGACTGCAACACTTAGCTTGATGATCATGGGGTTTCCTCCTTACTTGTAAGTTATACTGGAAGTCCAAATATTATCAGATGATTGGTGAACATGTAATGAAAACAACTGTAATTAGTTGGATGATTTTCATGGAATTTTGTCATTGAATTTTGTGGTCTGGTGCCTCTGTCTTCACTACTGTGATAGATCTGACCAGGGGACTGGAATGTTACCATCCATTGGTTAGAACACCCTCTTCATTGGATAGGTTTTAATGGAAATTCCAATTTGTACTCTCTGATTCCTGCTTTCCTATGTTTCAAAGTGTTCATTCATCTTCATTTGACTCATTTAAAAATATATGTTTAGGTTACCTACTAGTTTATAGGTAAGCTTTGCTCTTGCTTTTGGAGTGGAAGACATTTTCTTTTTTAGTATGACTTTTGCCCATGTATTAGCACATGTGTCATACATTAATTTTATTAGTTTGGGTCTCAGTTCTGGAGAAATATGTCATTGTAGGCAGTACATGTAATATTAGGAGCATGGGTTTTGTGTTGAAACAATCAAGGTGTTAGTTTTGACTTCCCCACACATTAGCGTGGGCTCTTACAAAAGTTATTTAGCTTTCTTAAAGCCCTAATTTACTTATTTAAAAAATGGAGGTAATACTGTTATTTAACTTACATGATTGTGGTGATGATTACATAAGATAAAGCATAAAAGTATGCACAGCACGTAGCACATAGTAAGTACTAAAAAGTTATGTATTGTTTATTACTGTATAAAAAGCCTAGAAGAGAAAACTTTTTATTAGCACCATTATTATTGTTTATAACATAAATATGCAAATGACTATTGAAAAGATCATCAGTGAACAACTTTACTTTTAGTATAAATGGAATCACTTCTACCTTCACTTAATATGCAACAATGATTAGTGCCAATTTGAAAATTAGAGCTGGTAACATTGATAATTGCTCCTCTTACACCTGAATGATTTTTTATATAGCTAGCAAAAACAGTGCTGCTACTTATAATATTTATTCAACACTTGGCAAGTTGAATTGGTCCAAGCATGAAAACATTTTTATTTTTAGGGAAAGCTGTTATCTATCTGATTATCTATATAAAGAACTAGACCAATGTGGCTTTTTAATATTTCAAGGTCATGCTAGAATTTCTACTTTCTTTTTATTTTTCTATTACTGACCTAAGAAGAGATAATTCTTATATACAAAATTGTTTACTCTCATAACTGTATCCCCTTAATACGTATTTTTATTTTCTGTATATTCCATGTGTAATCTTAATTCTATGCTTCAACAACCCTACTGTTTTTACTTTCATATATAGAATATGTTTTGTTTCTGATCGGAGGCAGATGATGCCTTCAGCACCCAGAAGGCGACATAGATCCTAGAAATATCACAAATGCCAGTACACACATGGTGCCTCCTTGGTGGTATTAGATGTGTAGCTCTAGTAAAGAGCATCCATGGAAATAGCTGAAATATAGAAGGCAGGTAGGTGGGGGACCAGATGACAGCTTCTAAAAACATAATGGAATGAAAGCACAAGAGGCAGTTGTCATATGAATTGAGCAATATAATTCAACTGAATATGGTATAACAGGGTGACCTGGAATACATCTTGGCCAAGCAGTTGATTAGTAAATAACAGAGAAACATCATTTGTCAACTTCATCTTTGTTTTCCCCCCTCTCTATCCTCATTGAAATTCTACCTGTTGTTCAAATCCTACTTTCCAGACAAAGTCCCATCTTCTGCAAGATTTCTTTAATAGTAATAAGGATGATATGATTAAAATGACAATTACATATATATGAATACATTTACATATATAAGAATATATATGAATGCATATACACACATATATAAGAATATATCTATGAATACATATACATACATATATAAGAATGTATATTATTTTTAGAAAGAATGAGAGTGCAAGTGGGGGAGAAGGGCAGAGAGAGAGAGAGAGAGAGAGAGAGAGAGAGAACCCAAAGCAGGCTCCATACGCAATACAGAGCCCAATGTGGGGCTCCATCTCACTGCCATGAGATCTAAAATCAAGAATCAGACACTCAACAGACTGAGGCCCCCAGGCGTCCCAAGAATATATGTATTCTTATTTCACCTTCGCAATGACTCTTTGAGGAAGCAGATTCTCAGAAATGTTAAGAAACTTGGCAAGCCATTCATACAAAGTAGTATTGATGACTTTAGGACTTGTAGAGAGTAAGGTACCTATTGAACATCCAGGTAAAAGTTTCTAAGAAGTTGTTGTTTAGGTGAATCCAAAGTTTAGGACACAGAGAAGGACTAGAAAGTTGTGGGAGTCTTGAGCAATTAATAATGGTAGTTGAGAATAAGGGAATAAGAGGATAAGATAGTAAGAGTGTCCAAAATGAGGGAAAGTGCCTGGAAAAAAAAAAGGGCAGGCCTGAGGACAAGACTCAGGGAGATGCCAGTATTTAGGAGTGAATGGAAGCACACTAGGTAGCAAAAGGAAACTAAGAAGGAGCATCCATAAGGACAAGAGAAAAGTCAAGAGAGTTTGGTGTCCTAGAAGAAAAGGGAGGATTGGATTTCAAAAAGCCGGTGGTCAAAATAGGCAAAGGCCACAGAAATTTCAAGTTAGAAGAAACTTGGATTAAGAGAGGGGAAAGGGTCACTGGTCATGCCCTTAGAATACATAAAGCTACATTTTGTAGCTTCATGGGTGGAAATTAAGCTATAAGAAATGCAGACAAGAATATTATACCACATAGAAAAAGCTTGAACATGTTTATACTATGATGGGCAAGGAGCTCGTAGAGAGGAAGGGACTGAAATAGAGAAGAGAGTGGAGAGACCATGACTGAGTTGAACTCCCTGAAGAGATGGGAGAGGCTGGGATCTAAACCATAGGTGAAGGAGTTAGCTTTAATGTTTAGAAGAGAAACTTTAATGTTTACTGTGAGAACAAATGAGGCAGGAACTATGCAGGAAACTTAAGGACAGTATGGCAACTGAGAAGTAAGAGAAGGAGCTGAGCAAAGGGCAGCTCCCTTCCCTCTACTCCACGATGGTAAACCTCTCTACATGGCTTGTGGTGTCCTCTGGAAGCCCCCAGAAACATATGAGATTCAACATTCACAGTTCACTTTTCCTGTACATATTCACAAACATTGTTTCAACATCCATCAGAGTACTTCAGTTTGGAATGCTGGAATCAGAAATGTCTTTCCTTCCTCTTTACAGGGTCAGGTCACTCATCCTCACTGTAGCCTCCTGCCCTTGATAGATCCCTATTTTTCAGAATATCTTGGTCTGGCTTCCCTTTTCTCCTTATCCACTCAGCTATCACAGTGGTTCTCTTTCTAGTGCCTCTCACCAGTCTTCCCCAATGGTTTGAGCTTTATAATCCCCCATAGCTACCAGGTTCTCCCATTATTCATGTACAGGGTACACAACTGAGGCTGTGTAGGGGTGGACACCTTTCCCCTTCTTCCCTTCTAGGTTTGTGGATGGCCTATTAATTAAATTGACATAAGACAGGTTAGTAGGAGAAAAATTTAATTTCATATGTCCTGAAGCTCCATAAAAATAGGAGGCTCAAAGAAGCCAGCTTTTATACCTTCTATATAAAGAAACAATAAATTTGTGAAGAATTGAGAAGATAAGAATCTTTGTTTGGGGGGTAGTAAATTCGTGAAGAAGTGACAAAGTTTGTTTAGATAACCTTTTCAGCCCTAAATTCCTTATTCATGGAGATAAGGATACCTTCTTTCCTTCTGTTTCAGGAAGGATACATTTCACATGGGAGATTTATTTCCTCCTTTTAGGGAGACAAAGGAGGATTATAGTGTCCTTTTTGTAACAGCTGTTTTTTAGGTAACTTTATTTCAAAATAATCAATATACCAAGGTGGCATATTTTAGGGTGGCATATTCTGCTCTACCTCAGTCCTGCCTTTGAAACTTGCAAGGAATTTCACAATGCAGAAGCTGAGTTGGTAGATCATTCCATTTAACTGAACTAGTTACTTAGTCTTAAAAACAGGTCAGTTCACTTAAACAACAGTGTTTTACTTCAGGAGGCAGTGATGTAGGTAGACTCCCAACGTTAGGCCTATATGATGTAAATATCTGTACCAGGTATTTAATAAGAAGTATTTATATGAAGACAAAAGAAAAACAATGGTCAATGGTTAGAGCAGACTAAAAAATCCCGTCTGAGTCTTGAGGGAAAGTAAAAAAAAATTCTAGGTGTCTAGCTCAAAGCATCTTGAGATGGAATGAATGCAGGCAGTGGGAATTTTTACAGATTTTCCCAGTTTGTAGTTTCAATGTCTCTGGTGATCTTTCTGAGTGGCCCACACAGCAATAGACGTGAAGATTGTCCATACATGAGCCATTGTAATTTCTCTGAAGTTTATATCAAGTTGCTCAGTTTTAGCTTGCTTGGCTTCAGGAAAACGGCAGTTTTAGTTCTCAATCATTTCAAGTCAGAAGTGTGGGAGAAAAATTGGAAATGTTAGTTTGGATAGTTGTGGTTAGATATTGGAGAAAAATGAAAGAATTTAGGATAGTCTAGTCCAGTTTACAGGTAGACAACAAAACCTCAAAGACAATGAATAAGACTAGAATCTGATATCAACAAGAGTGTGTTATAAATTTCCTGAGAACGATTCTTCTCATTACAGTTACCTCCATTTCTATCAAAGTGAGACTAATTTGTTTGCAAAGTAAGTCTAGTCTCATTAAACTTTGCCTGGTTATTTTCATAAATACAGCAGGAACATGTAACCATATAGACTCTTTTAAGTCTGTTTCACTGTTAAAAGCCTCTTGAAGCTAAGAAGCCAAACCAAGGGTTTAACATCAGACTTGATCTGCAATACCTACACATTTGGGTTAATTTCTCTCTTCTTGAGGTTCCCAAAAATATCATAAGTTTCCTGAACCTGCAGGAAGAAACCTTTCTTACTCACCTGATAAGGTTGCCCAGAACCCTGTAAGCGAGGTACCAGGCTATTTTTCCAAGGAGCTTTATTTGCTCCTTAAAGTCAACCTTAGTTCCTTAAAGCTTTCTGGTCTTATCCGAGTATATGTACATCTTTTTCAAATATGACATTCTAGTCAAAGCCTTAGTAATATAACCATTGTTTTCAATTCTGTTATATTACAAGGAGAACAGAGTCTTATGGAACTTATGCAAATAGCTATACTACCACAAAAATAAGAATACCCACTATGAGTTTATGAATTCTGGTGAGATCAGGTAAGGAAAAAAATAATTGTTTTATCTTTGTTCACAAAGGTATACTTTACCAGACTGCTGATAGTTTAAGAGAAAAGAGAAAAAGTTTCCTTAAATCTAGAAAAATAAAACATTAAATAACCAATAATGTTTCAAGAAGTCATTTAAATTATGTAGTCATCTTTATCAGTTCATTCAGTCCTATGTAATTCTTTTTTTCTTGATCTTTTATGAGCAGTTTAACGAAGCTGTCACCTTCTTCATTAGAGTTATGTAAATTCTTACCCAGTTTAGTGGTGTGATCTGAAAGTTATCAGAAACATGTACTTGTTACAGCCCCTTCCATGAGTCTCCTTGAAGATGAAGTATTTAAAAAAAAAAAGATGATGAAGTACTTTTGCAGGAACATTTTTACAAAAGCCTTAAACAACAACTATGTATAAACGGCAAAAGCCTTAAAAATGGCCATGATTAAAAATCTGATGAGAGTTCATTATAATGCAATTGACAGGAGATTTGGTTATTTCTGTGACACACATTTCAATATGAAATATTTATTAATAACTAGAATTATTACTAATAATATTACATATCAGAATTCTAGAAATTGTATGTAATTTCTGTTAACACTTACATTTTTAACTCATACCCATATGAATTTAACCATAAGAAGGTTAAACATCACTTCTTAGAATGACAATGCTTCCCATGTAATTTAACATAAACAAGTCTAATTAGTTAAACATCTCCTTTTCTAGGAGAGAGAACAACACTTTGAGATGTTCCATGGACTCTCTGGAAATCTCTAAGTTAGTTCGAGATCAAAATGACTTCATGTAGGATTTGATTTGGGGTGAATTTGTTAGAAATATCAAAAGGTTTTAAAGTACTTGATTAAATAGGACTGTAGATCACTGTAAAAGAATATTTAATTATCCATTTAACTAAAGTGACAAACAATTTAAAGGTAGATACAAAAAATTACATAGTTGTAAGCAAAATTTAGCTCTTTTAATTAATCATTGAGAAGACTCAGTTTAAAGTAATGAAAGACCTGATGAAGACAGCATGAAACATAGCAAATTATTTTGATAAAGCACAGAATCTTTGTTTTCTAGTCAGATTACTTAAAAGGTAAAGAAAAGCCTTTCACAATCTCTTATCAGGAGCAGATCAATAGTCCAAGAAAGCTTTGTCTTTAATAAAAAGTACACACTTTTTAATAAAACTTATTTTTTTAAAGCCCTTAAATAAAATTATTCTATTTTAGCCAGCTTGACAACCCAAGGTAAGATTTTTCCCCCTCTCTCTTCTCAACTTTCTATATTCATTTAGTTTGTTCTTTATTCTCCTCTTTGTCATTCAGAAATAACTGGATTTTATACTTTATACAAAATTACTATTTTTCCTTTAACAGAACACATCTTCATACTTCATACTTATTCTTAGGCAAAGACACATTGCCTTTTTTTTGCATAGAGATGTTTCCCTTACTATTTCTGGTAGTTTTAATTTTACTTATTATATTAACTCATTAATTAATTATGGAATTAATTAGAATTCTTAACCCTTAGAAACTTTAATTTCTAGTAAAAGTTAAGAAGCAATTGTGAACTATCTGTTATACCAAAATTCTTTAGATCAGCAAATTTATGAATATATTTCATGGATTTCTAGTAGCTCATACTTTTTTATAGTATAATTTTTCATTGTGGCACAGGGCATGTTTATAACAGATCCAAATAGCTTTAGTTTTTCTGTAGTAAGAATCCAAAAGCAGATACACCGATGTTCAGTAACTAATAACTCAGTGTTTTATCTTACTTGAAAATGATCTAGATAGTCAATGAATTTCCATCATTTAACCTAATTTATCAAAACTTTAAGTTTTAAAGTCACCAAAAAAGATTTTGGAAACTATTTAACTAGAGATGTTATAAAATATTATTGAAAACTTTACTTATAAACTTTTATCTCATTTACATCTGGCTAAATAATCATATTTAGATTACTCATAAAAATCTCATGAGACGTTAAAAAAGCAGCTAGTCATTGTCTTATTTTTCTTGCTGACAAATTTTGTAACAAATATAATATGAGCTTGTTGGACTAATAAACGCAGGTAGAATAATGGTTGTATGTCTGCATTATATTTAATGCTGATAACTCTGAAGACATTCCTTTTTTAATTAAACCAATAATATTAAACTAGCTTTTATTTACTGAAAAGTATTCCAGATCATGTGAACTTGACAAACATTTCAGTTAGTTTCACATATATTTGTGAGAGCTTAGAAATATTTATTTTGATAAGCATTTATTTCTCTTTAACACAACTAAACGGAACCTTTAAAAAATTAATTTTGGCAATAGCCTCTTGAGGTGGGAAATTATCACATATATATATGCCATACATCTAAAGATATAAATAAACACAGAGAAACCTTATAGCTTTTGTTTTAAAATTTTAGCCATGAATCAGGCACAGTAATACAAAACTCACTGGTTTAATAACCATTGGATCCAAATTGCGTTTCTGCAATTGGAGTAAGTTGTGTACCTGCTCAGATGGCTAAAATTTTTTATTAATACTTGTGGAGCAGACTCTTAAAAATTGTATTTTTCTTTGGGGTGCTTGGATGGTTCAGTTGGTTAAGTGTCTGACTCTTGATTTTGGTTCAGGTCAGGATCTCACAATCATGACATCAAGCCCCAAGCCAGGCTCCAAGCCAGGTCTGGAGCCTATGTAAGGTTCTGTCTCTCTCTATCCCTAATGCCCCTTCCTTGCTCATGCATACACATACTTGTGTGTGTGCTCTCACTGTCAAAAAAAATTAAAAAAGAATTGTATTGTTCTCTGATAAGTAATCTTATGAAGGCTGTGGACTAGCATTTGGACAAAGGAGACTTTATTTTTTTTTAATGTTTTATTTATATCTGAAAGAGAGAGACAGTGTGAGCAGGGGAGGGTCAGAGAGAGAGGGAGACACAGAATCCGAAGCAGGCCCCAGGCTCTGAGCTGGCTGTCAGCACAGAGCCCAACGCAGGGCTTGAACCCATGAACTGTGAGACCATGACCTGAGCCGAAGTCGGACATTTAACCGACTGAGCCACTCAGGTGCCTCGGACAAAGGAGCCTTTAAAGAAGTTTGTATATTAAAAAACTCTTTTCCTCCCTTTTCTCTTTAGTCTCAGGTGATTGTGGGCAGTGTTTTATCTCCTGGGGTGTTCACATTTCAAAGGGATGGAAAAAATGTGTTTTCTCCTGGGAGTTTTGTGGTAGATTGCTCTATTATCAGAAGTGTAGGGTGATTACTATTTAAAAGTTTTCTTCTTTTTCTTAAGTACAGGACAGTTCTGTTTCTAAAGTCTTGATCTTTTATAATATCTACATGCATTTTGAGATGAATAGGGGAGATTTGGGGTTAGTAAGTTAGGTTAGCTTGGAATTACTTCTAGAGCAGCATTCTATACATTCTCCAAGAGAAAGCAGCTTACTTTGCATACCCCAGCAGGAGGAAGAATTTCTCCCTGACCAGCAACATCCCAATCAATGAGAATTCAGCAAAAGAGCCTCTTCCAGCTTCCTCTTTTCTTCTATAAAAGCAGGCTCCTCTCCTCTTTTCTTCAGACTTGTCAGTGGTTTGCCATAGTTTTTGCTTGTCCTGAATTGCAATTCTTCTGCTATTACTGAATACACTCAATTGCTGGTAAAATAACTGGATCTTTTGTTTTCTACATTTTCAACATTACATGGTGACCGTGAAGGGACCCAAAGTAGATAAACCCATTAGAAACTAGTAACCTCTGGAATCATGTGAAATACCTGCTTGAGCCCCTTGTGATCTCTGCTTCTGTGAGTTGTATTCTTCCTTTCAGTTCAGTAAATCTCCTCCTGCATATGAGCTCCCTCCTTTTTGTTGAGCCCTCTGACTTTATTTAGGATCTCTTCTTATTTTTGTTGTTTTTTAAAAAATGTTTATTTATTCATTTGAGAGAGAGAGAGAAACAGTGACAGGCAGAGAGAGAGAGAGAGAGAGAGAGAGAATGAATCCCAAGCAGGCTCCACGCTGCCAGTACAGAGCCTGATGCAGGGCTCAAACTCATGAACTGTGAGATCATGAACTGAGCTGAAATCAAGAGTCAGATACTTAACCAACTGAGTCACCCACATGCCCCTTTGTTGTTATGGAGGCATTGCCCTTTTTGGGGAGTACTCTTCTACTTCCCAAACCTCTGGTTTTGAGTAATAGGATCCCAATCTGCTAAATTCTCTCAGGAGGGACCTCTTTCTTTTACCCCAGCCAGTTTTGTTAAAAACTATGTTTCCTCCTCATATTTTAAACCAATTGGGCCAATTTAACAAAAAATACTTTAGAACTCCAATGGCTATCATGGGGTGCTTTTGATCTTGCCACACTTGCTTTTCTTAGAACCAGGGCTCTCAAATAAAGCAAACTGAATGGAACCCCTATCTCAATTGGCATCTTGAGGCTTACAAGTATATTCAGGACTCTAAAATCACCTCTTTACAAATTATCATTTCTTTTTTAAAAATTTTTATCTATTTTTTGAGAGAGAGACAGAGAGAGAGAGAGAGAGAGAGAGAGAGAGAGAGAGAACATGAGCAGAGGGTGGGCAGAGAGAGCTGGAGACACTGAATCCAAAACAGGCTCCAGGCTCTGAGGCATCAGCACAGAACCTATGGGGCTTGAATTCATGAACCATGAGATCATGACCTGAACCAAAGTTGGAGGCTCAACCAACTGAGCTGCCCAGGCGTCCCTACAAATGACCATTTATAAATTCACTGAGGTGAACAACTGAAAGAAGACAAAAAAGCTTCAGAGGTCTCTTTCTCCCCATCCTCTTTTATATCCCCACCTTTTTTACCATCCACTTCCTTATTCTAATTCTCTCAATGAACTTTTCTTTTTCTCTGAACTTCTCCTTGTTTCCTTTTCCACTGAACCCATTAGAAAATGCACCTTTAAAGTTTTTTTTTAAGTTTATTTAGGGGAACCTGGGTAGCTCAGTCGGTTAAGCGTCTGACTTTGGTTCAGGTAGTGAGTTCAAGACTGTGCTGATGGCTCTGACCCTGGAACCTACTTCAGATTCTATGCCTCCCCCTCTCCCTGCCCCTCCCCCACTCACACTTTGTCTCTCTTTCCTTCTCTAACTAGCCTTTCCTGTGCCATCCTAACCACCAACTACAGAACCCTGAGGAACTACAGCGGCTTTTCCCAATGTTTTCTCATAACTGGCTTAGAGAATTTTTATCAACACTGGAGCCACACTCTCTATGCTTGACCCTACCGTTATTAAATAAATAGCCCTTACCTTGAAGTACTGAAATGGTTCAGAGTGGGGATCTTTAATAAATAAACTTAAACAGGTTTCTATCTCTAAACCTATTCCCTTTTGTTTAGGCCCTGTAAGAGATACTCATAACTTTTCTTCTGAGATTCCTTAGAGAAATATGATGTTGCAGGTTTTCTTGTGGAAAGGTGGAGAGAATTCTAGAATTTGATAGCAACAAAAATAGCCAACCAGAAAAATCTGATGACATTTCAACACTTTTATTTACTCCATCAAATTTTTCAGTGATTGATTTCCCTCTGGATAAGGCCAGTCAATATTTCTTTGCCTTTACTTGGAAAGGAAAGCAGTGTACCTGGACAGTAATGCCCCAGGGTTTTACCAAAAATCCTTCCTACTTCTCCCAAAACATTTTTTTAGAGAGAAAGAGTGAGAGAGTGTGCACATGTGTGTGAGTTGGGGAGGGGCAAAGGGAGAGGGAGAGAGAGAATCCCAAGGAGGCTCTGAGCTGTCTGTGCAGAGTTTGCTAGGGACTTGATTCCACAACCCCAGGATAATGACCTGAGCTGAAATCCAGAATCGGGTGCTTAACCAACTGAGCCACCCCGGTGCCCCTTCTTCCAAATCTTAAAAGTGGATTTAGAAGACATAGAGTTACCTGGAAGCACTACTTTATTACAATATGTAGATGGTTTGTTTCTCTGCTTCCCATCTCAGGCCTCCTTGCAGGAAGACAGCAACCACTTGTTAAAACTTCTAGCCTTAAAGGGATGCCAAATCTCTGAGAAACTGCAGTTTGCTCACTCAGGTTTGATATTTGTGGTACCTGATTTCGGAACAAGGGCTGCATTTAGATCCAAAGAGGCCTCATGGCATTCTGAACTTCCCCAAAGTGCTAATTATAAGGTTTTCTCAGGCTAACTTGGCTCATGTGAAAATTGGATTCCAAACTCTCTTTCCCTCACTGTAATAATCTTAACCCTGCCACCCATCTTCCCTCCTCTATGGACAATACTCCTTTATGACTGTGACTCTCACAGATCACTTCCTGACTCCTTATGATCACTTATAGGAAACCCCTTTATATAACATTAACTTTCCACAGTTTATTGATGGTTCTTATTTAAAAGGTGAAAATGATAAATATTATGCTGGGTATGCTTTTGCAACTCCTTTTAAAGTAGTCGAGGCAACACTTTTGCCCTTGACTGAATTGGCCAAATAGACTGAATTATATACTCTTGATCAACCTGTATTTTAGCCAAGGGCAAAACTACAAATATCTATACTAACATTATGTTTGTTGGAGTAGCTCATGACTTCAGAATGCTATGGAAACAGCAAGGTGTCCTTACTTCCAGTGGAGACAAAATTAAAAATGGCTTTTACATCCAGAAATTATTAGATGCCATACTCTTGCAGCCATTTTGGCCAGTATCAAGTTCCCTGCACATGTTACACTTGATTCTCTCTCTGGAGGCTAATGGAAACTACCTTGAAAATTATTTCTGCGAAGAATGCTGCTCCAAAAGGAGCAACTAAATGTCTGTCTTGGTCCAAAAGGATGTTCCCCCAAATGATAATCTAGAAAAATTGACTAGAGATGTTCAACAATTGGCCCCAGAAAAGGAAAAACAATATTGGAAATCTACTAAAATGTTGGCTCGATAAAAAAAGAAAACTGTGTGTTGGACCAAAGAATAATCCAGTGCTGTTAGAGACTTTTAAGTTCCCATCACTGTACTATACATGCAGTGAATCATTAGTCAAAACAAAAATCTTTATGAGCCAATACAATTGGGTAAACGTGAGCAAGGCCACAGAGTGCTTACTTTGCTTGCCCACCTGCCTAAAATATAATTCAGGAAATCCTGTCTGCACTGCTCCTCGATACTTTAAATTGCCCAATGGACCATATGAAGTTAGGCAGATGGATTTTATTCAGCTTTTCCCATCTCATGGATATAAATATGTATTGGTAATGGTTTGTATATTTTCTTACTGAACTGCTATTTTTCTGGCTAAAATTCTACTAGAAAAGGTCATCCCTACCTGCGGAATCCCTCTCGAACTTCATAATGACCAGGGAACTTGCTTCAACAGGTCTGTGCTTTTTGGCCAGTGTTAACAACACTTCCACTGTGCTTATTACCCTCAATCCTCAGGGTTAATAGAATGCACTAATAGCATTATTAGGCAAAATTTGTAGAGATCCTTCAAATACCCTGGCCAAAAGCACTGCCATTAGTGGTTCTAAATTTCAGGTCTACCCCTTTTGGAACTCATTAATTCTCACCCTTTGAGATAATCACAGGATGGCCAATGTACTTGACTCTTGCTTCTTTTGATCCATAGTCGGTAAAGGGGGATATACTTTAATATTGCAAAGCCTAATTGCTTCTGTTGAAAATAACCATGTTTTAGCAGAACAATCTTTCCACAGCACACTCCCCAGAGACAAAGACTTTAAATATCAACCTTGCAGCCCAGAAATTTCATCTATTGACATCTCCAGAAAGACTCTCTTCAAGCCTGATGGAAAGATCCCTATCAGGTATTGTTAACCAACTCTTGTGCTGCCAAACTCCAAAGAAAGGACCCTTGGATCCATGTGTCACATCTACAGAAAGCACCAAAACCTAACTAGATCTGCACACCAACCGATGACCTGAAAAAAAAGATTTCTAGGAATTGAATCAGATGACAGTTGAAGGAGACAGCTTTCTCAAGATGACCAGCCTAGACCTGTATACATTTTTCTCACTGTTGCTTTTAACCTTATTTTCTCCCATTTTTTTTCTTGGCCCAATCTATTGCAAAAAAGGAAAACCTTTCCAACCATTAGATCTGTCACCAGATCCAATCTGTTCTTCTCTATTTAAATATGATTTGTTTCCCTGCATCTAAGGGGGGGACTGAGCCTTATTACAGAGCCCAGGAAAGCACGAGGAGTTGTAAGGGACAGAGCAAAGTGAATCCTACCACCTATCCTTGTACTTCTGCTAAATTCAATTCCTGGATTTCAGCATTTACGTGAGTAACATGTATACTCTGGACCTGGAGATCAGGCCAGAGTGCTCTTGGGAAATCTTGTAGGGAAAAATAATATTTTAAAAATAAGTTAAAATAAGCAGCTGGATGTTTAAGAGATTTTCTCGGGAAGGTGGAGGAGTTTTATGATCTAAGGGAATTTACTGAGGAGACAGTGCTGGATTTTAATTTCAATTCTAAATTTTTAAAGTTTTTATTTAAATTCAAGTTAGTTTAACGTACTGTGGAATATTAGTTTCAGGTGTACAATTTAGTGATGGGGCTGGATTTTATTTTATTATTTACATATTCATTTTTAAAGTTTATTTGAGAGACAGAGAAAGAGAGATGAGCAGAGGAGGGGCAGAGAGAGAAGAGAGAGAGAGAGAGAGATTGGATCCCAAGCATTGGAGCCCAACATGGGGCTTGATCCCATGAATGGTGAGATCCTGACCTGAGTCGAAATCAAGAGTCAAAGCTCAACCGACTGAGCCACCCAGGTGCCCCAGGACTGGATTTTAAAAAGAAGAATTTAGGGGCGCCCAGGTGGCTCAGTTGGTTGAGCATCTGACTTTGGCTCAGGTCATGATCTCATGGTTTGTAAGTTCGAGCCCAGCATCGGGCTCTGTGCTGACAGCTTGGAGCCTGGAGCCTGCTTCAGATTCTGTGTCTTCTGCTCTCTCTTCCCTTCTCCTGCTTACACTCTGTCTGTCTCTCTCTCCAAAATAAATAAACATTAAAAAATATTTTAAAAAATAAAAAGAGGAATTTATGTTGGATATGGACTTTAATTTTTGTTTTAAGTCTAATTTCTGTTCTTTAATCTTATTAAGGCAGACCCTAAACATACTAATGATTCTCCTCTATATCCAATTTATAATTGGTCTCTCCACAGGTACCTATAACAGTTGTTTAGGATAAGAGCTCTTTTAATTTTTTTTCAAATGTAGAAGTTTTTCTAATTGAAAGGATTTATTATCTGGCAATGATGAGTAGGATCTTATATTAATCTCAATAGAGACTCAAACCAATAAGATTTCTTATAGCTTAGCAATGAACATAAGAGGCATCCCAAAAGAGGGTGCAAGCCGTCACACGATCCAGAGGGTTCAGTACCAGACTTAGCCTAAGAAAACAAAAAACTTTGTTATCACCAGTGGTAAGAATGGCATAGTGAAAATGGTGTCTCCAGTTTCTCATGAGAATGTGAGATGCCTCCAGTCACAGAGCCACTAATCTGGGAAGGTACTACTGGAATGATACTTCTCCAGCACTAACACGACAACAATGGTTTAGACAACAACTGAGGCACCTTATGATAAACTCCCCTGAGACCTGGCACAGTTGGACAAAGAGAATGTTGCCTGTGACTTCATGTGTTGTGTTTCCAAGCCTATTTGGCTAGCCATCAGATGCAATCCAGTACTTGTACCTTCTGGCTGGCAGAGACCAGCGAGAATATTCTCACTGGTCACAAGGCCATACTCTCAGGACAGAACAAGATGAAAGGAAAACCTCATCTGGTTTTTACATAAGGGACCCACAACCAAGTTTGTCTAAACAGATGCCAATCTGTTGAGAACTGTGAACTCACCAGTCTGTGAAGCATTCTATCCAATGGTTTCCCTCCTTATCACAAATGACAGGGACAAAAAACAAAACAAAACAAAACACCCAAAAAAACAAAACAAAAACAATGACCATCCTTGGGAGGAAAGAGATCAATAGAAAACAAGAGTACTCATAGTAAATCTTTACCAGAGTCACTATACCCAAGGAACTAGTTCACACAAATATATTCTCCTGGTAAACTATATTTAGAAAAAAGGAAGGACTCTCACCACTCTCACTTCCACCAGACCCTGTGAGCAGAGATCCAGGAGACTGATGTGGTAAGAATTCTTACTTTTTGTGGGTTCTTGTCAGATCCCCAGGATCTCTCAGCTGCAGCAGTCCCAGATTCAGCAATGTTTGGGTAGTGGAGGGCCCCAGGTTGGATGCCAAAACTGTATAAGTGGAAAAAATTTCCCTTCTTACCTTCTAGGTTCTCTGCTGGCTGTCCTAATAATTAAATTAACATAAGTAAGACTTACAGGAGGAAAACAAATTTAATTTCATATATACAGGAACCCCATATAAATATGAGACTCAAAAAAGTGACCAAAGTAGGCAGCTTTTAGAACTTTGAGACCAAAAAAAAAAAAAAGTGAAGAATTGGCTTTGGTGTTGTAAATTAGTGAAGAAGTAATAAGGTGTTTCATATTGCCTTCTCAGCCCTAAATTCATTCCCTATTTCTGGTTATAAGGGTGCCTTCTACTCTCTGGGTAGAGAAAGGGTACCCTTCATATGGGTGATTTATTTCTTCCTTTCAGGGGCACAAAGGAGGGTTAGAATGTCCTTCTTATATCAACTGTACCTTAAGTAACTTTAACTCAAAGTAATGTGCCAAAGTGACATGTTTTGCTCTCCTTCACCTGGTTCCTACTGTTGCCGCAAAGTTCCGCTTCATTCCCTTCCCCACAGCAGTGCTCCAACCATAGCCTCCTCTGTCCTGCCCCTTTCCTGGGTTTTGATAGACGTCAGACTTGCACCCTATTTATCTCCCTGAATAGGAGTTCCTGCAACCCGTCTTCACCTCGACTCTCTCTGTCCCTCCCCTCAGCGTTCTCTGACATTCACGTACCCACCCTCCCACCCTTCCTTTTGTGTGTGTGTGTGTGTGTGTGTGTTCAAAAGTCCCATCCCAGCCCGTATGTGCATGAGTGGCAACTATTTACTATCTCCAAAGAATCTGACGCACTCCCTCCCAGTCTGGGCTCACTGTAGCACCCAATGCTGCCAAGCACTTTGTCCACCTTCCGGGGCACGCTTGGCCCAGGGCCCTGCATGACCCACGGCCGTGCGTCCCAGCATTCCTTGCGGTGGCGTGCGTGACTCCGAGCCCTGTGACGCATCACGCCATCTTTGCCCTTCACACAACGGGCGTTGGTGTGGCGGGTGAATGTTTTTGTTTCTTTCTTTCTTTTTTGAGGAAAACGAGGGAGTGAGGTAGAAAAGAAATCACAGGCGAGGCTAGGACTAGAAAAAGACTGAAGTAGGACTGACTGGGGACGTGAGGGGTGGATCTTTTACTGGTGGAGGCAGGGGCGGCAGCGTCTGTGAGGCGGCCGGTTAAGGAGGCCGCAGCGGCCATGGCGGTCGACTTAGGGGACCCCGCCAGCGGGTTCCGCCACACTGAGGTGATCAGGTTCATCAACGATGAAGTCCTTATAAATGGCGGCGGCCCAGATTTCTACGCGGCCTTCCGCTCGCAGCCTTGGAATGAGGTAGAGGACCGGCTCCAGGCGGTCCTGGCCGACCCACAGGTGTCGCGCACCATCAAGAGAGCCTGTACGTGGAGCGCGCTCGCCTTGAGTGTGCGCGTGGGCGCCAGGCAGCGGGAGCAGCAGGGGCACCGGGTCCAGCGACTTCAGGACGAAGTAGATGAGCGCGAGACGGCTGCCTGGGCCCTGGCCTCCGAGCTACAGCGGCTTCGCGTGGAGTGCAAGGAGTTGGCTGCCCAGTTTCAATGCTCATGGGCGTCTCTGCAGCAGGTGTTGGATGAGCTAAATGTGTTGCGTGGGCGAGTGCTCCGGGAGAAGAAGATGACCAGCGCTGCTGACCAGTCACGTCAGGAGGTCATGTCCGAGTCTGGAGCAGAGCAGTGTGGGGCCACAGGATGGCCAGTGGATGTGGAGGAGCAGGGCAAGATGATAGCTATAGGGGCGCAGGCCACGCCGGGGTCAGAGGTCCAGGTGGCAGCCCCAGCGGCAGGGCATTATGTGCAGGCACCCTGGAGCTCCTGGGCCCAGACCCTGCAACCGTCTCTGCCAGTGCAGGTGTCGCAACCATTCCCATTCCATGCATCATTCCCAGTGGGATTCCCGTACTCGACATCTCCATCGTTGTCAGCAGTTGTGGAAGCAGACCCAGTAGCGGCAATCACAGCCCAGATGCCACGGATGGGGATCTACCCACCTGGCATATGGGCCGCAGTGGGGGCCCAGGAGCAGATGGCACCACTGTGTGACCAGAGGTGCTGGGACCAGGGAGGAAATTCTGGGACCCTTCAGGGGGGATATCCCCTGGGGGACAGCAGAAGCCACAGCCAAGAGGAAGATCCTGTGTGTCCCCAGGTTAGCACTTACCTGGAGGACATCAGGAACCACAGTCAGAAAGAAGATCTGGAGAGGTCTCAGTGGAGAGCACCCTTTGGAGACAGGAGCTCCAACCAGAAGGAATGTCCACTGATAGCCCAGGAGAAGTACCCCCTGGAGAACAGCAAGCGCCACAGCCAAGAAGGTCCAGAGATGCCTCAGGAGATATCCCCACTGGGAAGCAGTGGGAGCAATACTGTGAGAAGAAGCCCCAGCAAACAGCAGCCTGAGAAGCAGAAGGCCAAGCACCAAAAAGGGGGAAAAGCCTCAGATTCCCAACACCAGGGGAAGCCTGCCTCACAATGCAGTCCAAAGAATTGGGACTGCCTATCCTGTAAAGCCATGAATTTTTCATGGTGCAAGGTCTGCTATAAATGCAAGGTCTGTATGGCAGATGAGAATGGAGGCCTGGACCCAGGACAAACTCACTAATTTTAGGAAGGTAAGTAAGAATGGAAACACTCCAAAGAAAAACCAATTTCCTTAGTCCCCCTTCTGATCAAAAAGTAACTCATTTACTTTATAGAAAATTTGAAAACCAAAATTATGGTATAGGAAATTAAATGAAATAATTTCTTATCCTACTACTCAAATTAACCACTTTTTTGATTGCATACATGTAAATATACATGTATTTATGTTTTTATTTTTTTAATGTTTGTTTTTGAGAGAGAGATAGAGCACAAGTGGGTGGGGGGAGAGAGAGAGAGAAAGAGAGAATCTGGAGCAGGCTCCAGGCTCTGAGCTGTCAGCATAGAGTGCAGTGTGGGGCTCGGACCCACGAATGCCATGAGATCATGACCTGAGTCGAAATCAGATGCTTTACAGACTGAGCCACCCTGGCAGCCCATTTATGTTTTTATTTTCTACATTTATTTTAACAGGGATAGATTTTTTTTTATTTTTTTATGAAAAATTGTTTTAAATATTTGTTTATTTTTGAGAGGGGGAGAAAGAGAGAATGAGAGAGAGAGAGAGAGAGAAAGAACGAATGGGGGAGGGGCAGAGAGAAAGAGAGGGAGACACAGAATCTGAAGCAGCCTCCAGGCCCTGAGCTGTCTTCACAGAGCCGGATGCAGGGCTCGAACTCATGAATTGTGAGATGGTGACCTGACCCAACGTTGGATGCTTAACCCACTGAGCCACCCACCCAGGGCCCCCAAGGATAGACTACTTTAGAGTATCACACACTTTAAATAGGGGATTTCTCCAAAATGCATTTAAGTTCACAGGTAGTGGATTCTGGATGGCTGATGCTGATAGGTTAATATCCCGGAGAGGCTGAAGTCATGAAGCCTTTTCTGTTTTCACTCCTTTCTGTTTTATTAATCTCCTTTTCCTGAAAATGTTATGTTTTGGGGAGCAACCATATGTTTTTTGAATTATAACTATATTGAGTTTTAGGAGCACTGCTTTTCTTTGAAAATACTATTGTTCCTTTGTAAACGGCTACAGTGTTCATGTTTGCTTCTTGTTTCTAAGTTTTATAGGTGAGGGCCTGTTTTTGTGTCTCTGAGTCCCACAGAACTTGTTTGTTGCCGAAGAAGCTGAACCTGGCCCATTAGAAGATCTCCCAAGAGTTAAAGAAATCTCCCAAGAGTTAAAGAAATCACACTTGATCCCTGCTGACCCACACCTCGTTGAGACCCCCATTGGCTGGAGCTGAGAAGAATGAGAAGAAGTCAGGGAAGAAAAGATGTTTTGGCACTCATTAAGCGGAAAAAAAGGCAAAATAACTTTGTTAGAATTTAATTTCTCTTTAGGGACAGGGAATTAATTTGGAAGAGTTGGGGGGTGTTGTAGTGTTAAAGTCTATAAATGATAGCAAATTTGATAGATTACATTTAATTCATTACACAAATTGTTATTGATTGCCTAGTGTATGTTAGGAGCTAGAACCATGTTAACATGTTAATATGTTAATATTCAGTGCACACATCATAACTTTTTCATTAGATGATAGGAGAGAGCATAATTTGAGATCAGAGGTGACTTATTTGACTAGTATATAGCATTGGCTTTGGGTAAACCCATTTGAAGTAACACAGATATTTTGCAGTTCCAGCAGCAACATCGGCAGCTTTCATGAGAGGAGTTACCAAACTGCTCATCTCATTGCTCTTAAGTGCAACAAATGAGCAGTGGCAAAGATCAGGAAAGTAGCATCACAAAGTGCAGGCAGGATTTTTGTGAAAGTCTGATTTCTTCCCTTGAGAGGGAAAACTATTTTTCTGGTTGCCTAAAAGACCAGTAACTTAAGTATGTTAAGTCACCCAGTGACTTAAGGGAGTGTTAGTTACACACTTGAATCCTCAGTCTTGGCTGCCTCCATTCCAAGCTCCTTTCCAGCCAAGAGTGGGTGAAGAACAAAGTGGATTCCAAGGACAGACATTATGCTTCTCTTGGATTAGATTAAAAATAATACTGGACTGGGACAAGCTCTCTTGAGAATGCCCCGGGTCCCCTTCTCTTCCACGTGGTGTATTCTCTGCAAGTCTCTCTGCTCTTCTGGGGCAGCTGGCACAAGTGAGGAGGGAGCCATGATGGAGCCCCCTGAGGGGAAGGTTAGATCAGCCTCAGTCTGAACAAAAGATGTAGCTTCTCCCATGAGATCTGCCCAGCTCACCAAGCTCAACCTCTGCCAAGGTTTTTCTGATATTAATTAGTAATAAAGAATGTGTGCTTGCCTGCTCTGTCTTATGTGTAATGTGTATCTTGGGGCAGGTTGGTCAGAGGTGGCAGCTTAAATCTGCATCTTCACGGAGGTGAAGGAAAGTTCAGTCTCATTCCTTATGAGAGGTCCCTCCTCTTCCTGTGAATTACCCAAGAATGGGAGGCGGAAGGGGGTTTTGTGGGGCCTTCAATGCATTGTGTATCCCAGCTACTCTTACTGTCCAAGTCCAGATGGTCCCTTGAAGGTGGGCATGTCTGCTTTTCTAGGGCCAGTGTGGTTTGGAGGTGTCTGCCAATGCTGGAAGCCCTAACGCCTAGGGTCCATTTCCTTACATGAACCATGCAGCTGTCCCCTCTGGGGCCCTACTTTGTCCCTAGCAAGGAGTAAGGAGTGCTTAGGTGTCATTAACAGTACTCTCTATTCTCTAAGTCATTCCTCCTTCCTTTAGCATAATTCGGTCCGAATGATATGGATTATAGAAAAACCAAATACAGGCTGGTGGAATAAACCTCCTCTGGTATAAGGGGGGGAACAAAGATCTGGATGCCTTCTTGGAATGGGTGTAGTGAGATAAAGGGGTGAACAACAAAAATGATCTGTCATACTGGAAATCTCTCTTCTCTCAGAGATATGACTAATAGTGAGGGCCTTGGTTACCTAGGTTAGGAACACTAGCATAAAAGAGGGCTATTAGGGGGAACAAACCCATAATAGTTTGGAGGTGGAGGAGAGGAGATACTATGAGATACTATGATATTTTATAGATCCTTAGGTCTCCTGTATATTTGGAAAGATGAGCATGTACAGATATTTTTCCTCCTGGGTCTAAATTTAGTACTGGTGCAGTAGAGGAAGAGTTCAAATGGTAGTGGAGAAAGAGGAGAGAGAGAGGCCTTACAGCAGCTACTACCGTTACTGATGGTAGGGGTGGGCCTGGTACTGCAGCCTTACAGGCACTTATGAAGGTGGTGGTGGTGGAAGAGGGATATGGATATTTCTCTGAACAGGAGAGTGCAGGGGAGATGGGAAGAAGCTCTTCAGATTTTCTGTGGGATCTTCAGAGTGGAAGAGGCAAAATTCAGTGTGGAGAAAGTGGCACATCATAGCAATAGTCTCCTACTCCACATTCTCACCCACTTCTTCACTTCATACCTGCTACTAGACCCTCATAGGAGCAGTGCCTTCAAACTCCCCATTTCCATAATGACTATACCACCTATCAGGTACCCATTCCACTCCCACTAGCAAAAGCAGCATCAGAAGGAGCAGCTCTAATAAGAGCAGTTCCTGTGGGAGCATCTGCAGCTAACATACTGGGATATGGAAAAAGTCCCTGTGGTAGGTGAGAGGAGGCAGCCACCTTGGGGGCAGAAGGGACAGGAACAAAGGACTTCACATTCCTCAAGATCTCTTAGGGATGAGAAAATTGTATCTTGTAAAGACCAAGGGACTAGAATGGTGAAGAGGTTAAAAAATGATTATTTTGGGGATAAAACTGTGTTTCAACTGAAGGAGATGTCTGATCCTGAACAGGAGCATTGTCTTCTGATGGGGCCAGTCCTCTGATTTCAGAAATGCAAGAGAGAACCAAGGGGATTTGTAATAGAAGAAATAATTTTCTGAGTATGTCTCAAATTATAAATGTAGCTTAATTTCACTTGGGAAAAGTTAGAAAATGCAGAAAAAGAAAAAAGATTTAACTATAATCTCACCACTGGGGTGAAGTACGACTGTTTACATTTTTATGTATTTAATTCCATATATGTACACATAGATAGGTGTGATAGGTTTTTTAAACATCCTTTACATGGAATTGTATAGAATATTTTATAGCCTTATTTTTTTATTGTGGTTAAAAAATAACATGAGATCTTACCCTCTTAACAAAATTTTAACTGCGGAATTTAACTACATTACTAACTATAAGCAAAATGTTGTGCACCAGGTCCCTAGACCTTTTTCATCTTCTGTGACCAACTTCATATGTGTAGTCTTATTTTTAATTAATACATTAACTAATTTTTTTTCCTTTCACACCTTGATGCTTGCCAGGTAGAGGCCCCTCCCCAGACTCGTTCCTAATTAATCTGGCTCATACCATCTATTAATTAAACCCCAATCCTTGTCAGTGCCTCCCCTTACCCCATTCAGAGTCACAGTGCAGTGGTACTTCATCCCAGGGGCCCATGGTCAGGTGTTGGGGACCAGGTTCTGGACTAGAGGGTGTGTGGGGCAGGACTGCCTGAGGCCAAAATAGAGGAGTAATGTGCAAGCACTGGAGGGATGTCTATTGCCTTTCGGGAGGCTGAAGGCCCTTGGGCAGAGACTTGGGCTTCTGGTGCAGAACCGTGGGGCCCCAATCTGATGTCTGCCAAGGTCCTAGGCTGAAGCAACGCAAACACACTGTTCTATTGCACATCCCTGGGGCCAGTTGTTTCTCCTGGCAGTAGAGAAGTTTATAGAATCTGTCCCAGGAGACCATTGCTGCCGTACCTCCAACCTCTCACCCCAAAGTACAGCCTCAAGGAATTGCTCTGTCTGACCCAGTCCAACTGCAAGTATCGAGTGATGGTGGAGCTGGCTCCTTCACCCAAACCCCTCCATCAGGAAATTTTCACCTCTTTTGAGCACTATGAGGAACACCTGCCTGCTGGGGTCAGGCTGGATGAAATATGGGTTTCTCCGGGAAAAGCAAACAGGGCAGAATTGGAGCCCTCCGGATATGCTCTATAGATTCGGGTGTATATAGGGGTGTAAATTCGGGTCCAGAGGGACGGGCAGGGAGGGGAGGGGCTGGAATACACTGAGGATTAAGGGTGGGTCAGAAAATGGCATCGCGCCTGAGATACCCCTGCAGCTATCGATCTTCCTAGAGCAACGTGATCTTGCAGGATCTCAGGAGTTCTGCGCGGGCGGGGCAGGGGAGTCCTGGGAAGAGAAATAGCTGGGTGCCTCCTGGTGCTGGAGCCCTGTTATCCGAGCCTCATCCCTAAGGGGTCTGGCTCAGGCCACCTATCAGGCAAACCTCACTTCTCCTTCGCGCCTTCCCCTGCCTGTGACGCCTTGCTCCGCGGGCCCTAGGCTGGTCGTTGGGGACTGACCCAGAGGCTGTGCAGGGGCAGAACCACAGAAGCCACAACAGGTAAGTGAATTGCGCATGCAGTATATTAATTAATTAATCCGTGGACAACATCTACAAAGAAGTATGTGATAACGTATTTCCATGAGCTCTAAATACAAGAGGCTTGGGGGTAATTCACAGGTATTAAGACCTGAGCAACCTGTGTGAGAGTGAGCATAAAGAAATGGATCATCTGACAGACCAGAAAATAGGAAAATCCCAAAATAGTCTACAAACCAAAATACTCTACAAGTACTAATTAGAAAACACAGTGGTCTAAACTGAGAAAAGCTAGTGGAACTAGAATGAGTACAAGTGATGTGTAGTAAGGCTGAAGGGGTTGCGTTATCTAAGCATGAGGAGCTCTCAAAACAGCAGCCAAAGCTCCCTTTCATTACAAACGCACACTGAGAAGAGAGATGTCATTCTGTGTCTTTTTCTGTTTTTCCTTTATAATTACTTTGGAATTTTTCTCCTATCATTTTCTGTTACCCATTTTTAAATGAAATTGATTTTCCTGAACTTTTAGAAGGAGGCATGATTCAAGCAGAACTTTTCTAACATCTCAAAATTTTATCAATTGTTTTTGTGTGGTCTTCAGAAAGCTTGCTTTCTTGCAGTTCTGAAGGCTAAAAGTCCAAAATCAAGGTGTTAGCAAAGTTGGGCTGTGAGGTCCCTAAGAGAAAGATCTGTCCTAGGCCTGTCTCCTTAGCTTGTAGATGGCTATCTTCTACCAGTGCCTTTTCAAATTATTTTTCCTCTATGTGTGTCTCTGTCTCTGTGTCCATATTTTCCTTCTTTATAAGGATACTGGTCAGATTAGGGCCCACCCTAATAACCTCACCTTAACTAATTTCATCTGCAATGATTCTATTTCCAAGTAAAGTCACATTCTGAGGTTCTGGACTTTGGGATTTCATCATGTGAATTTTTAGGGGACACAACTCAACTCATAAGACTCTTAAATGTAGTTTTTCTACTTAGTCTCTGAATTTAAGAATAATTAAGACTAAGCTTGTGGAACTCTTTTCTAGTATAGGTATAAACTAGGTTTGAATTCTAACACTGGTGATTGCTAGCTGTGTGATATTAAGCAAGTTACTTACCATTTCTGTGGCTCAATTTTCCCATATATAAAATGGGAATAATAATATGTATTGAGTGTTATGAGGATTAAATGAAGTAATAAATGAAAACACATTTAGGACAGTGCCACCTTCAGTTTATAAAACAATTTTATAATTTTTCCCTTAGAAGAAACAATGAAACCCAACTGATAGGCATTAAACAAGCAATCTCTCTGAAAAGTTACCAACTAAAAGATAAGTATTTGAAAATGTACAATTTTGAGCTTTCTTGCTAGTGAGAGACAAAGCTTCCACCAATATTCATGATGAATTTTTTTTTTTAAAGAGTGTTTATTTGGCTTATGGGAAACATAGTGGTAAGGAAACAAAGTCTTGAGTTCTAATCTAGGGCAATTAGCTTCAATGACTATCTCCATGGTTTAATTGAGTGAATCAGTTACAAATCAATTGGTGTAGGTATCATTCATTGACTATACCAAAGCTTTAAAAGATAAACCAGTTGTTCAGTTTTTACAGTAACTTCATCTTCTGGTGCTCCCTGTTTTATAAAGACTGGAAACCATCCTGATTTCCTGAAGAAGAAAAAATGTAACTAGAAACACATTAATTTGATTCCAGCAGCTAAAATTTCTGTTGAATGCACCATAGTTTCCTTCTAATTATGAGCATTGTGGTGTAGCTGGTCCACCACGCCTTTTCTTCTGACTCATCATCTTCCTATACTGTAATCCTATTCTGAGGATCAGTCTGTAGCTAAAAGAAGAGTCATTTGTATTGTTGATGTAATGGAATTACTGTGTGAGGGTAGCAAATTGGAGCTTTTCATTATAAACACTACCATAATTGATCATTTTAGCTTTAGGTTAGGGTAATTTAAATGTAATCTATAATTTCCACAATTTGAAATCAGTGGAGTACATTTATTTTAAATTAAATGGCTGACAGAATAAAAATTAAACGGGAAATGTGCAAATAAAAACAATAATTTGGTTTTAAGTAATGTATTGGTTACCTATTGCTGTGTAACACGTTACCCAGAATTTTACAGTTTAAAGCAGCATGCATTTATTATCTCACAGTTTCTGTGGGTTAGGAATCCAGATATGGTTTAGTTGGGTCCCCTGCTTTGGTGACACTTACAAGGCTGTAACCAAGGTATCAGCCAGGTCTTAGAGACTCATATGAAGGCACTACTGCTGAAGGATCCACTTCTAATCTTACTTACCTGGTTATTGGTAAATGTGGTAGGCAGAATAATGATTCCCTAAAGAAGTCTATGTTCTAATCCCTGAAACATGTGAACATGTTATATTACATGACAAAAAAGAATTATAGTTGCAGATGGAATTAAGGTTGCTAATCAGCTGGGTTTGAAATAAGGAGATCGTCCTAGATTATCTAGGTGAGCCCAGTGTAATCACAAGGGCCATTAATGGTGGAAGTGGGAGGCAGAAGAGGAATCAATGTGAGAGTAATGTGATGTGAGAATGACTCAGCTGGTCACTGCTGGCTTTGAAGATAGAAGGGGTGGGGTGTGAGCCAAGGAATGTGGGAAGCCCCTAGAAGTTAGAAAAGACAAGGAAATGGATTCTTCTCTAGAACCTCTAGAACTGAATGCAACACTGGTGGTGCCTTGATTTTAGCCCAGTGGGTCTAATTTCAAACTTCTGATTTTCAAAACTATAAGATGATAAATTTGTGTTGTTTTAAATTACTAACTGGATGATAATTTGTTATAGCAACAATAGGAAACTAGCACAGCAAGAATCAGTTCTTTGAGGGTTCTTGGAGTGAGGGCCTCAGTTCCTTGTTAATAGTTGGCTGGAGGCCATCATCAGTCCTTTGCTTCATTAGAGCAAACACTCAAAAAGAGCAAGAACAAGACAGGGTGCTAGAAAAATGGAAATCACAGTGTTTTCTAACTTAGTTACAGAAGTAACATCTCATCACTTTGGTGTATTACATTTGTTAGAAGCAAGTCGTTAGGTCCAACCCACCGTAGAGGAGAGGAGATCACACAAAGTTGTGATTTCCAGGAGATGGGGATCATTGGGTTTCATGTCAGAAGCTGCCCATCACTAGTACTGATACAATACAGCATTTTCCTCATGTTTAAAATCATGAGAACTTCCTGCTAGCTCACTGTTCATCCTTTATTTAGTTATCTTTTTCATCTGCTGTAATTTCTTTTAAAAGATATTTTTGGGGTGCCTGAGTGGCTCAGTTGGTTAAGCATCCAACTTCAGCTCAAGACACTATCTCACACTTTGTGAGTTCGAGCCCCAGGTCGGGGTCTGTGCTCACAGCACAGAGCCTGCTTCAGATCCTCTGTATCCCTCTCTCTCTGCTCCTCCCTGGCTCGCTCTCAAAAATAAACATTTAAAAGAAGAAATTTAAAAAATTTTAAATATGCTTGTATGTGGATATACAGAAATATGAAGAGTGAGTGAAAAAAATATTAAATGTTATGATCTCTTGTGAAAGGATTTTGAGAGATACTTTGTTTAAAATGTTGTTTGTCTCTTAAAGTTTTATAGTGAGCATATTTTATATGTATAAATAGAAAATAAAAATTAGATTGATTTTATGAAATAATTTGAAAAATTAAAAGATACAATTTTCCATATTTATGAATGCCCCACACTAATTTTGATATGTGCATTCAGTTATTTTTTTGTTCAATGCAAATCATATTCTGTAGTTAGTGAACCATGCATCCCAATATTATATTTCACTGAAGAACAAATTGATCATAGATTTTGCTGGAAAAAGAATGAAAAGAATTAGAATGAATTAAAATTTGTTATGAAAATAACGTCTTATGAGGAGTACATAGTGACAGAACTTTGAATAATAAGCTGATTTAAAAAAAAATTTTTTTTAATGTTTTATTTATTTCTGAGAGAGAGACAGCATAAACAAGGGAGGGTCAGAGAGAGAGGGAGACACAGAATCTGAAACAGTCTCCAGGCTCTGAGCTAGCTGTCAGCACAGAGCCAGACGCAGGGCTTGAACCCATGAGATCATGACCTGAACCGAGGTCGGAGGCTTAACCGACTGAGCCACCCAGGCGCCCCAAGCTGATTCTTAACATGCACATACACAGAGGTCTTACATGTGTCTAAGACTTCACCTATTTTTTTATGGGGTTTATTATGCCCCTGTATGGTTCCCTATTTAGACATGTAGAAGCAAGTCTCAATTGAAAAACCACTTTTCTCCTGATTTATTATGAGTAAGAAGGTTTGTCATGAGGAACACTGAAAGTGAAGGATATGCTCTGAGGTTTCTTCGAAAAAAAAAAAAGACAACTTGGCAGTGATTCAAACTGGGCATCCTTTTGCCTTTATAAGAAAAGCAAAATGAGCATATTGATTTGATTTCCTCATAATAATGAGTTACATGACCAGCCAAAATACTAGCAAAGAATAATTCATGTATAATCACATTCCATCCCTGGGAAAAAAATGAGTGCTTTCTAAAGCTTCTCTGAGCTAAGATAATAAGAAAAGAAAAACATATTGTTATTTAGAAGAAATATATTTACAGCATGGCTGTTTGTTACATTCATCACTTTTAAAAGAAAAATATGGTATCCATTACTAGATTGGAGTAATGCACTTTTTCTTCTGCCTGCAGGTTGATTTTACACATTGAATGCTTTATGTTCGATTAAAATAATTTATAATTTTGTGTGTGTATGTGTGTGTGTGATCTGTCATATGTGTAAAACAGATGAGACCAATTTTTTTCTGAAGCTTAAAGTCATAGCTTCTCCTGGCCAGTAAAAAGGTGACCAAATAAACAAATGACTTTTATCAGCTGTGGCATTTTACAAATGCACATAACATTCATTTTCTCTTGATGCCTTTTGTTTGCACTTGTGATATTCCATGAGATGTTGTAAGGTCAAAATAAAATTAATACTGCCCAGTAACAATGATGAGAAAGTGACTGAAGGGATATTTGGAAATATGTTTATCATTTATAGCATGAAAGACAGCATATGATGTTGTAGGACTACCTTTTTTTTCCATTAAAAATTAAATGCAAACAGCATAAGGTTACTAAGATTAGAAAAGAATATATATTGGAGTATTTGTGTTTATTCATTGTTACCATTTTCTGTTAGCTTCCAAGATTTATAGCTGTGGCTATAAGCTGCACAAAACATATCACTCCTGAAAATCATTCATTTATGCATAAGTATGTACCCTCATGCAGATAAAATTTGTATTTTGATCACCTAATATTTTAAATATCTACGTTTCATGATAATTCTATGTTATGATATACAGTGGTATGCCAAACTATGCTATGCTGCATTAAAGGGTCCCTTATTCCCTAGTGGCTATATAATTGCTCTCCCAGAAGTAGTGATAAACATGGTTAGGACTATAACAATGATTAATACCATTGATGACATGATTAGTGGAACCAGTCATTTTATTTGGGGTGCTTTTAAAAACTCTCTGTTTTGACAAGTGGCCTGCCAAAACAGACAACTCACAACAAAGAGCCTGCTCAGGGGAATTTATAAACAAATGATAAAAATTCAGCAGTGCTGTGGTAATCCAACTTTTTGATGATTTACATATTTTTTCTGTTGTTTTAATGATTGAATAATCTAAAGACTATTATCTTATTAGGAATGTTCCTACGGGGATTTTTCTTTACAATTGAAAAAGCAGTTTGCCAAAATGGGCAGTATTTGAACTAATTCTGCTGTTTGCCAGCTACCAAATGAGTAGAACATCTGGATGTCTACAGCCAACTCAAATTTGCTCCCAGCAAATCAGTCTGCAATTGGGGATTCAGGTTCCATTAATCTAACACCAAAATAAAAAATGAGAAAAAGATCTGCTCTACTTTACTTTTTTAGTATGTGTGAGAACAGTTATATAAATATCTTGAAAAATTTTGTCTCTTTTAATCTGTTAGGCATCAGAGAGATGTATTAGTTTTCATATAACTATTTGAAGTTTATCATGGAGCTTATTATACTTGTTCCTTTATTTTTTTTAATTGTTTATTTATTTTGAAATAGAGAGAGAGAGAGACCATGTGCACATGCGGGGGAGGAGCAGAGAGAGAGAGAGAGAGGGAGAGAGAGAATCCCAAACAGGCTCCACATTGTCAGCGCAGAGCCTGATGCAGGGCTCCATCTCATGAAATGTGAGATCATGATCTGAAATTGAGAGTCAGATGCTAACGAACTGATCCACACAGGCACCCCATACTTGTTCTTTTTAAAACACACATTTCTGGGGCACCTGGGTGGCTCAGTCAGTTAATCGTCTGATTTTGGCTCAGGTCATAATCTCATGGTTTATGAGTTTAAGGCCCACATTGGACTCTGCTGTCAGTGCAGAGCCTGCTTGGATCCTCTGTCTCCCTGTCTCTTTGTTCCTCCTCCTCCCCTGCTCTCAAAAATAAATAAACATTTAAAAAAACCATACATATTTACTACAAATTTCAAGTTTGCTTGGTGCCAAAGCAGTGTCAACTAATATGTATCATGTCAATGGTTTAATATAAGAATTTTAATCCTGTGGAGTTTTAATATTCCATCTTTTATTATTATTATTATATTATTTATTATTATTAAGGAAGAATCCTAAGGCCACAAAATGATTTATAACATGTATAGAATTTATTTTTAAAACTATATACTTTGAAAGGTGGAAAGGACCTTAAAACTCACTAGGCATCAGAACATTCTAATACTTTGGAACTATTTGCAATGTTCCTGAAAAGTGACTGGTTTCCAAAGGGACAGTTTACTCCCTCTTTCCATCCAGGAATTTATAACCTCTGATGACAGCAGAGATTTTTCTTATACTGAGATGAAAGCTGACACATGTTCTTGTTTGTTTTTACCCAGCAGTCTAGATGTCTTCTTTTAGTAAAAGTAATTTAGTATCCTTCCTTTGGCTTCTATTTCTCAGATTAAACATTAGTAGTTCTTTTACTTAGTCTTCATATAAAATGGTTTCAAGTTCTGTCATCAGTTTGACTGCTTTCACATAAACAAATTCTAAAATACAGCTCTCAGAACTGAACACCATACTTGGGTGTCTGAGCAAGACTATCAACTCTCTTATTTAAAAAAAAGTTTTTTTAACGTTTATTTATTTTTGAGGGACAGAGAGAGACAGAGCATGAGCAGGGAAGGGGCAGAGAGAGAGGGAGACACAGAATCCAAAGTAGGCTCCAGGCTCTGAGTTATCAGCACAGAGCCTGATGTGGGGCTCAAATTCACAGACTGCGAGATTGTGGCCTGAGCTGAAGTTGGACGCTTAACTGACTGAGCCACCCAGGCACCCCTAAATTTATTTAAAAACTGTGTTTGTGGGGCATCTGGGTGGCTAAGTCATGATCTCTCAGTTTGTGAGTTCGAGCCCTACATCAGGCTGTCTGCTGTTAGTACAGAACCTGCTTCAGATCATCTCTGCCCCTCCCCACCTAGTATATGCACTCTGTTTCTCTCTCAAAAATAAACATTAAAAAAAAAAAACCCTATGGTTGTATAGTAATATGATCTAAATTGTAATACACGTTTTGAAGGTTGACTCATTTTTTTATTCACTTTAAAATGTCAAAGTCTTTTTCTTTTTTCTTTTTTTAATCTGTATTGTTGCTAAACTATGTCTTTCCCATGCAGCACTTGTATAGTTGGCTTTTTGAATCTAAATCCAGGACATTATACTTATCCCTATAATAATGTACCTTGTTAGATTTTACTTCTTATTTGCCAACCTGTGATAATCCATAGTGATTCTGATTTTGTCATCAAAAGCACTTTCTCCTTCAGCCAGATTTGTGGCATCTACCAAGTTAGTAGATATTACCATTCATATTGTCAAATGATTCATTAACCAAATTATTAAACACGCTAGAGATCAGAGAACTTCTTTGGCATGTTGTTGGATATCTCCTTTAGGTTGTCATTCCATTTTAAGTTGATGTTATTTTCTTAAATTGCATCCTTTCTTTTACTTATTCAACTAGTTATACTTTCCTTTAATGTTGGTATCATCTGCCTCACATTTTTCTATCCTGTTGAAATCTGGCAAAAATCCATTATCCAGAGACACTATTGTGGGATAGGTCCTTGGACTACCAATTATTGACCCTGTCAAAATAGAAAATGAAAATGAAAATGAAAATTTGTTTTTGTAAGAGTTGTTGAGTCAGCACAAAAGTTCTTCTGTGGCTGCTTTAGGACAAGGTTCTGAAAGTTTTAGGTGGTTCTTCACCTATTATTGCATTGCTTCATGAAAACAAATCAGCTGTTACTTAATTGACTTCTTACTCTATTGAGAGGACTGTGATAGGTAAGTAGGACCAAGAAATAACTATATGATCCTTTTTACTGAAACACATTGTTCTTTCATGGTCACAGACTTACATTTCCATGCCATGATCACAAGGGGGATTTTCTGTGAGATTATGAATGACACATTGTGACATATCTTGTCAGAAACAAAAATAAATCCCAAATGCTAACGTAGTGCTTTTCTATTATTTTTTTACCAGAAAAGAAATATGTTTTATTTCAAGGCTTATTATCTACCTACCTATGAATGTAGGTGTATATATGTACACACATAAGTATATATGTATATGTATATAATCATGTGCATCTGTGTGTATATGTCAAAACAAATATTTCATAACACAGTATTTACCCTTATTGCTGGGTTTGCTAAGCTTGTTTATTCTGTTTTATTAGAAAAATTTATTTGGTGACTACTAAATTGCTTTACTGAGCCACTGATAGTCTGACTGTTCTAAGGTAGAATCTCTGATGATAATAGATACACCACATCATCCTCATTCTTGAGTTAGGGAGACATATACTCAAAGGCTGTAGAGATATCTCACCAGTCGAAGCACAATCAGGATTTATAGCCCTCCATATTGTTTAGGTCACCATTTCCTCTATATGATCTAGGATATGTTTTTATGTAGATTAGAGCACTCCAAGGAAAACATTTATTTGTCTAGTTTCCTTCAGGAAGAATAGATGTCAGGAGAATGTTAGGGGAAAGGATGCAAAACACATTTATAAAGTGCCTATTATGTCCCAGGCATTGTTTGAAGTATTTTGCACATTTGGTTATTTTGGCCTTCAAAAAGAAGTAAGGATCACAGACTGTAGTAATCTGCCCAAGGTGACTAAATTCTTTTATCTAAGAAGCCTGAATTTAGGCCCAGAATCTTTCTGATTTCAAAGCCCATGTACATTCTACTATGCTGCATTAATTTCCACTTTAAAATTTGACTTGCTTTTATGCATTTGAACTGTACCCTCTTCCTCATACAATTCGTAGAACTCCAGCTGCCTCTTTTTTGTTGCTTATTTATTTTTTATTTTTTTAGTAATCTTTAGACCCAATGTGGGGCTCAAACTTACAACCCTGACTGAGATCAAGAGTTCCACACTCTTCTGACTGAGCCAGCTGGGCACTCCTCCAATTGCCTTTTTAGCAAGATTTATTTGGAATACAGATTGTTATGCTCCATGTTCCTTCTCTATTCCTTATTTGAGACTCTTATTTGTATGTGTAGTGTAATAGCACAGACTTTGGAGTCTCTGAGGCCAGCTGTCCTGGGTTTGAATCTTGGCTCTTCCACTTTGTTAGCTCTGTAATCTTGAGCAAGTTATGTAGCTTCTCATGGCCCAAATTTCTTCATCTGTAAAAAGATATTAGTAACTACTTCATAGCATTTGTGTGAAGATTAACATGAGTGAATAATGTAAAGCATTTAGATGGCATAGTGCCTTGCACATAATGCTAAATATGTGTTAGTTATAAATGTCTCATGTGCTTACCTACAGGGTATATTTTGTTTCAGAAAAATAGCTAGCTGCCTCCATGCTATGCTGTGTGAGATACTGAGAGCACCAACTAGAAGACAGCTATCTCTTGTAATGCACTTTCATAGTGTTCCTTCCTTGGTTTGAAATTCTAGCCATTAGAGAGTCACTAATGGGAAACACAATGTGGAGGAAAGGGCACTATCTTCAGAAGGAGATAGGAAGTAACTGAAGTTACCAAGAAATGACTCTGTTTTCTTCTAACATTAAGCCACACATAAACCTGATTAAATTGGGGGGGGGGGGGCTGATATAGGATGGAGAGGCCTAGCATGAGGAGTTGTGGCCACTGTCTCTATCCTTGCTTTAACCACAGGGCTATCTGCCTCCACTGCTCCTACATGTCTACAGGCAAAATTAGCAATTCTCCTCCCCATAGCGTGTACATTCTGAGTCACTCACTGAGCCCTAATCAAAGTTAATGCCCAAATACTTTGTTTGACTCATATAATCGATAGCTGACTGTATTCATCCCATTTTAAATATGAGTAAGCTCAAAAAGGTTAAATAATTTGCCTTATATCAGGGTTTTGCAACCTAGGCATTATTGACATTTTGGTCCAGGTAATTCTGTTTTAGGGGGCTATTTTGTGCATTGTGGGATGCTTAACACATCCATATTCTCTACCCAGTAGATTCTAATTGCACTCACTAGCTGTGATAACCAAAAATATCTCTAGACACTGCCAAATATTCTAGGAATGGAGGAGGGTGCAAGGTATAAAATTACCATATGTTGAGAACCACTACCTTAGGTCAGAAGCTTGTAAACTGGGGAGCTAGGACTCAAACTAATGTCTCTCTGATTTAGAATTGCATGATTTTCAACATTATATGAAACTGTCCTTATTGAATGTGACATTGATATGCCCTGAATGGCAAGCAAAATAAAAGGATATATGCGATGAGAAATCAGGTCTGGATGCCAAACTTGACCTCATAATTACTGGAAAACTCCTCATAAATGGCTTCTTATATTAGAGCTTCACACTGCTTAAGGGGAATTAATGTACAAAGTGTGAGGACTTGAGGCCCTTTTTGAAGGAAATTAAAAGAGCTTCCAGAGTGGGGACACAAGTGTGCAGGTGGTATAGGAAGAGTTTTGGGACCTCTGGCCCTTTAACATTTGCTCCAGATACCTAAAGCAGTTGAAATAATCCCGCACAGTTCTGACATGAACCAAGATACCTAGATACATGAGAGCTATTTTATGTTTACTCACCAGAGTGCAGGTACTGGAGGAATTGGGTAGACATCATTATTTGCAAATGGTAGGGATCTGAGGTTCTCCAGTTAATATTCTCAGTTTCCAGAGATAGTTATTTCTTAAACCCCCTTCCAGTCCTTGAAAAACGCTAAGAACAAAATGAAAACAAGAAGGCAAATTTTGGAGCCTGGAACTCTGCATCTAGGCATCTTCCACATGATTTACTGCTCACAGTGCAGGATACAAATAATGGCCATGCCAGCATGTGAAAGCTTAAAATACATTCTAATGAAGATCACATTGTGAGCATTGCCAAGACAGAATAAAATGCAATCAGGATTTAAATGTGGCTAAAATAATAGCTCCTTGGATTCAAGCACACTGATTAATGCCAGAGACACTTATGAGATGCTGTTGTCTGGTCATCAGTGTTCTTTTTCTTGTGGAGCACTTTGTTCTAAAAGCAATAAAAGAGGACTAATAAACTAAGAAGAGGATATCTTACTCTATAAAATTAACAAAACTCAGGTGAAGTGCTTTAGTTACAGATGATCTGTGTTCCAAGATTGACAGGTTATCAGCATAACTTACTTTGAAATATGCATGCTCCAAATATTTCTGAAATATTCACCTTTCATAGCAGATTCTTTTGCTTTTCTCATGTCTGCATGTAAATGTAAATTTTGTGCTTACTGTATACTCAGCTTTTTTTTTTTAATTTGAGGAGGCAAAATTAGCTTTATAGATGTCACTGGAGGGGGAAAATGTGTCTAAACTTAAAAAAGAACATTGAAGCAACTTGTAAGCATTCCTGACTTCAGTTTTGTAACTTAAGACAGTAGATAAACAAACATACATGCCCATAAAGGCTGACATGTTGAAAAGCCTGAGTGACAAGAGTTAGTGATGAGTACATGGTAAATGCTATTACTATACTTTGTTTGAAATACAAAACAACAATGAGCACAACAAAATAAAATCCACTGTATATACCCCTCATATCTCATAATATACCCTCTCTTTCTTGTGAGGTTAGAGTTATTACAGAGCAAGCAGAAACTTGTTTGTACTCAGAAAAACACCTACTGAAATGACCACCCATTGCTAGGAAATAATTGAAATTGATAAACTTGTTTGGTGTTGCTCTTTTCATATAACACTTTGATATAACTGATTTTGTAAGAAAAAATGCTGGTTGTGTTGGAATTTCAATCTCTCCTAACTATAACTGTATCCCCACTATTACCATTGTGTAGCACACACACATACACTAAGAGGAAGAGCTTGAGAACCGGCACCTGAATGTGAACCCTGGCTTTATATCTGTTTACACTTTTACTTTGATTCCATCATTTGTAACACTGAGATTTGATACAGACAAAATGAGGAATGTAGCTAAAATAAATAAACAATACTGTAGGAACAAAACAATTGGTAGATACTATTTATGATAGTATTGATACAACTGGTAGGTTTGTCTTGTTATGGTACAGTACAAAGACTACTAGACTAAGAACCAAGAGACTTGGATTCTAATTGTGTTTCTGCCACTAATTAGCTATGTGACTGTAAACAATTCATTTAGTCTGTCTGTGACTCAGCTTCTTCGTCTTTAAAATGAAGCACTGGGTCAGATGATCTAGCTCCAAGTTTCACTCCCCTCAAACATTCTTACATTTTAGTGACTTTGCCTCATATAGGAAGACCACGTATTGTCCATTGCCAACCAATTACTATTCTGTTATCATTTATTGTGAAATATAGTAGTAGAGTTTAAAAGAGTTCTTTAGGAATTAGCCCTGTGTACTTGAAATATAAGCTATTACAGCATAATGCTCCATTGTTAAAAAAAAAAAAAAAAAAAAAAAACTAAGCCTAGCAGTTCAGACAACATGCTATGTTGAACTAGTGCACATGCCCTTATTTTACATGTTGTAAGACACATAAATGAGCCAAAGATGGCCTCTGTATATTGGCTCCTAGTTTGTTTATTCCTACACAGTATGCTGAGATCCATTAGCCCAAATTCCTTCTGGCATGAAACTCAAATTTTTACACATCTAATTGTTTTAAACATACCCCAAATAAGCAGATATTTAACCATTTAGAGTCTGCCTCCTTTGCATACCCTGTTAAACTACAAGACATGTTAGCCATAGATTAGATAAACCCTGCAACTATAAAGCTCCTAGCCACTGTTGCCCTTTGGAGCTCTCTGACCCAAAGACACTCTGCAGTGCTACTGAGATACATCACCTAGACACAAGAGCCCCATCTCTGATTCCCCCTTCCCTTGCAGTTCCCTTGCCCTTATCCCCTTCAGGATGGTAGCCACCACCATCACCAAAGCCTTTGGGCAGTCTCATGCTGTGAAGGAGTTCCCTGCATGCCTGCAAACCTGTGAATGTGTCCCCCAAATAAAGCTTGCATGTGCAACTGTTGTATGTGGGAATTAGAAAACCAAAAGGAAGAAATTTCTTTTTTTTTTTTTTAATGTTTTATTTATTTCTAGGAAAGAGAGAGAGAGAGACAGCGTGAGCAGGGGAGGGTCAGAGAGAGAGGGAGTCACAGACTGAAACAGGCTCCAGGCTCTGAGCTGGCAGTCAGCACCGAGCCCAACGCGGGGCTCGAACCCACGAACCGCGAGATCATGACCTAAGCGAAAGTCGGACGCTTAACCGACTAAGCCACCCAGGCGCCCCAAAAGGAAGAAATTTCTAAACAAAGTTCCAAATAAGAAACCATAATGGAAATTATGAAATACTTATAACTGAAGAGCAATGAAACCACTCTAAATCAAAACTTATAGAATGCAGAAAAAGCCAGTATTTAGGAGGACATTTATAGCCTGATATAAATATATTTGTAAAGAAGAAAGAATGAAGATTACTGAGGCAAGCATTTACTTTGAAGAGAGAGACAAAGAACATCAGTATAAAGCCAAAAAAAAAAAAGAGAGAAGAAGAAAATCATAAGTAGAAAAGCAAATATTAAAGAAAAGACAAAGACCCAACAGAGAGGATTAAAAATGGAAGTACTAAATATTTGAAGTAATTATTAAAATATAGGAATGTCTGGCAATATTTTTGAACAATTGAAGACACAATTAAATAGTTATTAGCATGAGAAGGGGGCCATTGTATTGCTTTAGTAGGAGCTTTTGAAATTAATAACAGAATATTTCTCATTCCACTAAATGAGAGCATGAAGATGAAGTGAGAAATTTTCCAGGTAAATATGTATTTACAAAATAAGATCAATTTACTCAATTATTGAGAATAGTCCTACAAACATTAAATCTACAGAGTTAATATTATGATGTTCCTCCTTCCTCAAAGTACTACAGTCCAGAGGGTATAAAAAGGCATGTTTTGCAAACCCTCCAGTTATGGAAAATCCCTTTCTTTATTCAAATAATGCCAGAAAATAGAAAAAGAGAATGTTTCTCATAATTTTATGAGAATTTTATAACCCTAACATACAATATTGATAAGAACAGTAAAGGACAATAACAAGCCAATATCAGAAACATAGATGCAAAAATACTGAGTAGGATATTAGCAAACATAATCCAGCAACATATTTTTAAAAGTAACTCAAGTATGTTTTATTCCAGAAATTAAGAATGGTTTAATATTAGAAAATCGATTAATAAAATTAATAGAGGAGAAGAGAAATAAAGTAGTATCTTAAAAGATACAGAAAAGGCATTTAATAAAATTAACATCAAATCATAGAAAACTAGGAACTTCTACAACCCCATCAATGGTATCTACTAAAAACCTATTAATTAAGTGTCCAACGTATAGTGTAAGGTAAAGGTATATATAATGGTGGAAGACAAGGATTCAATATTGCCAAGGTAATGATTTTTCTCAAATTTACTTATAAATTTAGTGCAGTTACACTGCAGATGACAACTAAGTTTTTCATAGATCCACAGAAAAATGAATAATTATCAAAACAATTTAAAGAAAAAGAAGTATCCATTGTCTGTCACTAGTTAGTTTTTTAGGCATATTATAAAGATGCAAACAAAAAACAGTGTAATATTAGGATGGGTGGAGAGAAAGGAATAGAGGAAGAGAGGGAGTGATAGGAATCAATAGAACAGAAATATACATAAATAAGAAATTGGTATGTGACAGAAGTGGCATTTAGAGCAAGGGGGAAAGGAGGGACTAATCAATAAAAAGTTTGGTAATAAAACAAAGTTTTAGAAATAATTAGTGTTCAGTATTCATTATAGTGATTACCTCAGTTTAATTAATGCACATTTTATTGTTAATGTAAAATGACTTAGTTTTTTATTGTCCAGAGCATTTATCCAGGTTGAGCATTATTTTTCATTTTCCTCTTTTTCCTTTTGGCCTTTTTTGGGGTAATAATTGGACTTTAGGGCAGAGAAAAGAGAATACAATCAAGTACCAACATCGTGACTGGAAGAAGTTTGAAAATCTTAATTAAAATAATGTTTAGGAAAACTTCTACCTCCTGTGGCTGACTAGCTAATGCTGGTCAACTCTCCTACTGTGAACAGCCAGAAGACCTGAACAAAATGTTTTAAAAAATCTATTTGAAGACATAAGAAAGCTAACATGTTGAAGAATTATGGAGTCGACATCTGGGGAGAACAAACACCCAAACCAATTCTGCTTTGCATCAGCTTTTTCACAAAGGGTATCTGGTGATATTGGAAGAGGCTGTTGAATGCCTGAGAAGCTGAGCACAGGTTATAGAGCTATCTAGGACTCATCAGGGAGTGGGGAAACCTTATAAAATCTTTACACTTGAGGTTCAGACTCCAAAGGATTATAACGTAGATTAAGGGTAAACCAGGGGCGCCTGGGTGGCTTAGTCGGTTAAGCGTCCGACTTTCACTTAGGACATGATCTCGCGCGGTTCGTGGGTTCGAGCCCCGCGTCGGGCTCTGTGCTGCCAGCTCAGAGCCTGGAGCCTGTTTCAGTCTGTGACTCCCTCTCTCTCTGACCCTCCCCTGCTCATGCTGTCTCTCTCTCTCTCTCTCTCCTAAAAATAAATAAAACGTTAAAAAAAAAAAAAAAGGGTAAACCAGAAATACTCTGGCACTCTCAGGAATTAAAGATATGCTTCAAATAATCTCATACTCTGTAAGTGAGTACATTGATCTGCATTATTAGTTTCCTAGCCCTTTTACCAGAAGCAAATTCATATCTTTTATGGAGGAAGATAACATTATCCCAGACCTTTTATGATGTTAATATACAATAGCTAGCCATCAATAAAAAGAAATAGGCACATGAAGATAATGAGACAGGGTGACCAAAACCAAACAAATTAAAACAATACACAACAAAGAAATACAGAAAATTCTGATCATGAAATTATGAAAACTAAACTTTAAAATAACTGCCTGTTAACATCAAGGAATATAAATAGGAAACTGAAAACTATAAAAGAGAACTAAATTAAAACATTTAAATTAAAAAATATAATGAATTAAATTAACTCAATGGGTATCATTGAGATATGAGAAGATCAGACTTAGCTGAAGAGTTACATAGAGAAATGGAATATGTCAGAGTAAATAACTAGACTGAAGAGAGAAAAATAATTTTTAATATACAATGTAAGAGGCATAAGTGATACAGAAGTTCTAACACATGAAAATGGAGTCTCATATTGAAAGGAGAAAAAAATGAAGCAGAAACAATTTTTGAAGAGATTATAGCTGAAGATTTTTAAGACTGATGAAAAACATTGAGCCATAGATTTTAAAAGCCCAAAGAAATATCAAACAAAATGAGAGAAAAATCACACTGTAATGGTTAATTTTGTATGTCAACTTGGTTTAGCATATATATTGTCCAGTTGTTTTATCAAACAACATTTAGTCTAGATGTTGCTATGAAGGTATTTTTTAAGAAGTGATTACATTTAAATCAGTAGATTTTGAGTAAAGCAGATTACATATCATAATGTGTGTGGGCCTCATCCAATCAGTTGAAGGCCTTAGGAGCAAAGACTGAGATCCCCGAAGAGCAAAGAATTCTGCCTTCAGACTGCAATGGAGAAATTTTGGTGTAGTTTCCAAACTTTGAAACTTCCAAACTTTGAAGTCAAGACTGCAATATCAACTCTTACTGGAATTTCCAGCCTCCTAGCCTGCCCTGAAGATTTCACACTTACCTGCTGCTGTAGTCACATGAGCCAATTCCTTAAATAAATGTCTCTCCTTTCTCTCTCTCATTCTTTCTTGATAGACATCTATCTATCTATTTATAGATATATGGGTATCTAAGATCAATATTAATATACTCTTTCTGTGGAGGACCCTGACAAATATACACACCTGGGCAGTTCTTAATAAAACTGCTCAAAGGCAACAAGAGAGAGAAAATCTTAGAAACAAACAGGAAAAGGAAGTATACATCATGTTCATGGACTGGAAGATTCAGTATTTGAAATGTGGAAACACTCCCAAAATTGATTTAAGGAGTCAATGATTTGCAGACATGATTAAGTTGATCTTAAAATTCATATGGAAATTCGAGGGACTCTGAATATCCAGGCAGATCTTGCCAAAAAGACAGACAGACAGACAGAAAACAACTAAGTTGGAAGACTCACACTTAACCAATTTCAAAACTTACTGTAAACTTGTCGTAATCAAGGGGTGCCTGGGTGGCTCAGTTGGTTAAGCATCCAACTCTTGATTTTAGCTCTGGTCATGATCTCAAGGTTCAAGAGTTTGAGTCCCACATAGGCTCTGCACTGACACTACAGATCCTGCTTGGGATTCTTTCCCTCTTGCTCTGTTCCTCTCCTACTTGTGTTCTCTCTCTCTCTCTCAAAAATTAAACAAACTTAAAAAAAAGTTAAATCTGAAGTAATCAAGACAGTGTGTTACTGGCATAAGTATAGACATATAGATAAATGGAACAGAATTGAGAGTCCATAAATAAACTCATGCATCTATGATCAGTTGCTTTTTGACAAGGGTGCTAAGACCAGTTAATGGGGGTAAGAATAGTCTTCAACAAATGATGCTGTAAGAATGCATTTTAACTCCTATCTCACACCATAGACACATGCTAACTCAAAATGGACCTAAATGCAAGATTTAAATCTATAAAATTCTTAGAATAAAACATATAAATATTCATGACCTTGCATTAGCTCACTATATTTTATGTTATATATATCATATATGTAATGGGATATTATTAAACCCTAAAATGAAAGGAGATCTATGTTACAACATAGGTGAATCTTGAGCACTTAGCATAAGTGAAAATAAGCTAATAACAAAAGACAAATTCTGTATGATTCTACTTAAGTAAGGTATCTAAAGTAGACAAACTCATAGAAAAAGAAAGAATGGTGGTTGTAAGGGGCTAGGGAAAGAGATATATGGTGAGTTATTATTTAATGGGTATAGAATTTAAGTTTTGAAATATGAAAAAGTTCTGGAGATTGGTTGGATAATGTGAATATACTCAATACCTCTAAATTGTACACATCAAAATAGTTAAGATGGTAACTTTTATGTTATGTATATTTTACCACAATTACAAATTTTAAAATATTGTTAACATTTATTCATTTTTGAGAGACAGAGTGTGTGAGTGGGCGAGGAGCAGAGAGAGAGGGAGAAGCAGAATCTGAAGCAGGTTCTAGGCTCTGAGCTGTCAGCACAGAGCCTGACGCAGGGCTCAAAGCTATGAAGCATGAAATCGTGCCCTGAACCAAAGTCAGATACTTAACCAACTGAGCCACCCAGGTGCCCCCACAATTACAAATTTTAAAAATACAAGATCAAAAGGCATTATTGGAAAAACGGATTAAATATAGTGTCTGTAGTTTAGTTAGTAGTGTACCAAAATTAATTCTTAGTTTTGATAATTTTATAATGGCTATGTAAGACATTAACAAGCTGAGTGAAGGCATTAAATGGAATTTTGTTTTGTTTTTGTGACTTTTCTGTAAGTTTAATATTACATGAATAAAAAGTAATAAAACATGAAAACATATAACTGATGAATTTCTACACCAAATTGAGGGGGAAACCCAAACTTTTAGAGCTAGATAGATGATCTGAGCACTAAAACTTTTCTTTTCTTTGGGCTTATTCCCCTCTATTTTCCTTGCACGATGTCCAAATAAATGTTCCAAAACGCCAAGATTTCCAAAAGTAGTAGCCAATCTAACTTTCTAATACCAATAAATGTTCAAGAGTTTCCTAGGTACAACGAGGCATCATTAAACAGACCACTTCATTTTCTACTGAGCCCACGTTTCTTTTTGCTATTTCAGTATTTTTATTCAAAAAGCAACACAGGGTTTACTACTACATTTCCATGATAGAATCAACAGAGAAACTTGTGTCATTAAAACACAATATTCCAAAATCTATAATGTGATGTGCTGGTTTTTTTCCTGCCAATATTTTTAGCTTTCCTTCAGTGCAAAAAAATACTTTGTGTTTTTCCCTGATATTGATAGGACCTTGTGATCAAATTTATTGATCAAAAGTTAAAAATCCTTTGTTGGAAGGAATAATTGAAGGCAGATATACTCATATCTTCAGCTAACTAAAATCCTAAGTAGAGTTTTAATCCTAAGTAGAGTTCTTGTCATATAATGGGATAGATTTCCATTTATTAGTTTTAAAGGAACTTACATAATATTTACAGTAATTACACTAGTTATTTCTCAGCAAGATGAAGAATAAGGAGCGTGTACGTCTTTATTTCCATATATGTATTTTATGCACACACACAGACACACACACACACAAACACACATACATACAGACACATGCTGTATAGAGTGTTTAATTTGGCTCCCTCTCCTCCTAAAATAAGTAACAGAATAACAGTGGATATATAATGCTTTTGACAAATAATCTCATTTATTAATGATAATTTCATTAAGTATAATTTAATAGTTCTTTCTCCTTGAAGTCTCTTTAAAGTTGATTTTACAAAATAATGTGATATTTATTTATTACATCAATTTTGTTTTAGTTAATTTCAGGTTGAAATAGTTATACCCAAGATAGGAAGACTTACTTACTGTAAGTCTTTTAACAATTAACTATTTATTCAAATAAATTAATAGATTATCCCTAAATATATTCCTGTAACATTATCTTTCTATAAATCTCACTTTTGGTTTCTTCTGTTTTTGACAAACCAGAATGCCTATTAACAGGTGTTCCCATACTAGCTAACTGATCATTGAATTATGATCCTGAAAAACTGCAAACTGTAAGGTTGCTTTTGAATTGTTGAAGAAGTAAACTATGCACTTATCTTTTTATTTTAATTCCAGTTGGTTAACATACAGTATAATATTAAATTCTGCTATAGTGATTCAACACTTCCATATAACAGCCAGTGCTCATCACAAGTTCACTCCTTAATCCCCATCACCTATTTAACCTATACCCCAACCCACCTCCCCTCTGGTGACCATCAGTGTGTTCTCTATAGTTAAGAGTCTGTTTCTTGATTTATCTCTCTGTTCCTGCTTTTTCTTCTATTTGCTCATTTGTTTTCTTTCTTAAATTCCACATATGAGTGAAGTCACTCATATGTGTTCACTCATATGTGTCTTTCTCTGACTGACTTATTTCTCTCTATATAGAGTCTATATATAGTTACACATACATATGTATATGTGTGTATGTGTGTGCGTGCGCGTATATGTATATACATACACACACACATAGTTAGGGTTAGTGTATGTGTGTGTATAGTTAGAGTTAGGGACAGTGTGAGGGCATATGCTTATTATCTTGCAGTTCAGAGACCTCTCCAGAGGGATAACTTTAGGGTTAGGGTTAGGGTTAGGGACTAGTGGTTAGGATTGGGATTAGGGTTAGGGTGAGGGTATATGCCTGGTATCCTGCAGTTAAGAGACCTCTCCAGATGGTTAAGTATAGGGTTATGGTTATGGGTAGGAGTTAGGGTTAGAGTTATGTTTAGGGTTAGGGTAGGGTTAGGGTGAGAGTTATGTGCCTGGCCTCTTGCAGTTCAAATATTTCTCCAGACAATAAAACACCAGACCTCTGTTGGTGTGACAATAGACATGGCAAACAGATACCAAGGTAAGGTAAGGAGGAGATTTAGATTCTAATTACTCTATTTATTTTCTTCTGCCTCCAAATTTTTATTTAAATTCCAATTAAAGTGCAATGTTATTTAGTTTCAGTTGTAGAATATTCTGATTTGTTAATTATATACAACAGCTAGTCCTCATCAAAACAAGTGCCCTCCTTAATAACCATCACTTATTTAGCTCATCCTCTCCACCTCCCCTCCAGAAATGCTGTTTGGTTTTTATAGTTAAGAGTGTATTTCTTGGTTTGCCTCTCTCTTTACCCTTATGTTTATTTATTTTGTTTCTTACATCCCACATATGAGTTAAATCATATGGGATTTGTCTTTCTCTGACTAACTTATTTTGCTTAACATAAGACTCTAGCTCCATCCACGTCATTGCAAGTGGCAAGATTTTATTATCACCTCTTCTTTTTACATTCATCTATTGAGGGACATTTGGGTTCTTTCAGTGACTTGGGTATTGTTGATAATGCTGCTATACACATCAGGGTTCACATATCTCTTTGAATCAGTATTTTAATATCCTTTGGGAAAATACGTAGTAGTACAATTTCTGGATTGTAGGGAAGTTCTATTTTTAACTTTTTTAAAAATATAATTGTCAAGTTGGCTAACATACAAGGTGTACAGTATGCTCTTGGCTTTGGGAGTAGATTCTCATGATTCATCGCTTACATACAATACCCAGTGCTCATCCCAACAAGTGCCCTCCTTAATGCCCATCACCCATTTCCCCTCTCCCCTGCCCCGCCCCCATCAACCCTCAGTTCTCTGTATTTAAAAATATTTTTTTACATTTTTTTATTTTTGGGGAGACAGTTAGAGACAGAGCAGAAGTGGGGGAGGGGCAGAGAGAGAGAGGAAGACACAGACTCCAAAGTAGGCTCCAGGCTCTGAGCTGTCAGCAGAGAGCCCGATGCAACGCTCGAACTCACAACCTGTGAGATCATGACCTGAGCCGAAGTTGGATGCTTAACTGACTGAGCCACTCAGGAGCCCCAGTTCTCTGTATTGAAGAGTCTCTTATGGTTTGCATCCCTCTCTGTTTGAAACTGTTTTTTCCCCATCCCTTCCCCCATGGTCTTCTGTTGTTTCTCAAGTTCCATACATGAGTGAAAACATACAACATCTGCCTTTCTCTGACCTGCTTATTTCACTTAGTATAATACCCTCTAATTCCAACCATGTTGTTGCAAAAGGCAGGATTTCGTTCTTTCTCATTGCAAAGTAGTAGTCCATTCTATATATAAACCACATCTTTATCTGTTTATCAGTTGATGGACATTTGGGCTCTTTCCATAATTTGGGTATTGTCAAAATCACTGCTATAAACATTGGGGCACATGTGCCCCTATGAATCAGTACTTCTGTATCCTTTGGATAAATTCCTACTAGTGGTATTGTTGGGTTGTAGGGTAGTTCTATTTTTAAGTATTTGAAGAACCTCCACACTGTTTTCTAGAGTGGCTGCACCATTTTTCATTCCCCCCATCAGTGTGAGAGGGTATCTCTTTCTCTGCATCCTTACTGACACCAGTTGTTTCCTCTGTTGTTAATCTTAGGCATTCTGACTGGTGTGAGGTTTTATACCATGGTAATTTTGATTTGTATTTGTCTGATGATGGGCGATGTTGATGTTTTTATGTGTCTGTCAGCCATCTGGATGTCTTCCTTGGAAAAACGTCTATTCATATCTTCTGCCCATTTCTTAACTGGATTATTTGTTTTTGGGGTGTTGAGTTTGATAAGTTTTTTATAAATATTTGATACTAATCCTTTACCAGATATGTCATTTGCAGATATCTTCTTCCATTCTGAAGGTTGTTTTTAGTTTTGTTGGTTGTTTCTTTTGCTGTGCAGAAGCTTTTTATCTTGATAACCTCCCAGTAGTTTATTTGTGCTTTAGTTTCCCTTGCCTCAGGAGAACATGTCTAATAAGAAGTTGCTGTGCCCCATGTCAAAGAGGTTATTGCCTGTATTCTCCTCTAGGATATGCAGTTTTATTTTTAACATCAAGCATACTTTATTGGGACTAAAATCCTTGAAGATTGGTGATCTGTGCATGGCAAATATGGCAACATTATATTCGTCAAAATGATTAATGTGAATATCATATATTTTAGTCATTAAGAAAATAGCAACTAATATTTGCTGTAATCACTGACTTCCTTGTCTCTTTCCCAGAAAAACTATGAAGCAGTGTTATATATCTTTTAGATCCTTGGCCCTTAAGAATATTTTATGATTTTTAGTAATAGTGGTGGTAGTTAGTCATGCTAGCAGGAGTAATGATAACAAGTAACATTTATTGAGTGCTTACTACATGTCAGGCCCTGTTTTAAGTATTATACCAGTATTAACTTATTTAACCTCTCAGTAGATATATGGGGTCTCTACCATTAATATTCTCATTTTACAGATGAAGACAGTCAGGCACAGAGAAACTCAATAACTCTCCTAAGGTTACGCAGCTTATAAATTAGAGCCAGGACTGAAACCCAGGCAGTCTTGCTCTAGAGCTTATTCTCCCTCTATTTTATGGTTTCTTTTAAAGGAAATTCCCTACAATAATTTTGTAAAGCTCCATTAATTTCTTCTAGTATTAGTAGAATGTACCATATTACTTTAATCTTTTTATTTATCTTTTAACTCATGTATTATTCATTCAACAGTTACTGAACGCCTACTCTGTTGTAGGCATTGTGCTATGTATAAGACAGACAGAGTCATAGTTTTCATGAAATTTAAATTCAATTTGGGGAAACAGATATTAAATATTTATTTCTGTAATATATTATTTAATTATCATTTTAGTCAAATATGGCTTATTTTAAAAGTACCTCAATCATAAAATGTCTCAGGATTCCTCAGTCAGATGCTCTCTCTGAACTGCAATACTCTCCCACTGAAATGGTAGGGGGTATAGTTTGCCTTATATTGCAGCCGTTTGGATATTTGCCTTTTATCATATTCTAAAGGTCAAGTTCACTGACAACAGAGATTGCTTTTTACTTATCTATGACTGGTAGTACTGAAAAAGTTTCTTTTTCCATAGTGCACAGAGGAGGTCCTCATTTTTGTTGATTGCTTAAATTAAATTAAGGCAAATTAAATCTGTTTGTGTTAAAACAATGAAGATGATGAATGAACCACCTTAAAATAAAACAATTTTTTATTTACTCACATATGAATTACTTAAGTAGTTTCAATAGGTTCAGAGGGGGACCAACTCTTGTACTTGCTATCTAAATTAGCTGAGCTTAATAAAAGCAGAATAAGCACTAAATTAATTGATTGGCACCGTAGTGTTTGTTCTTACCACGAGAATCATTGCCAAAGTACACAGAATTTCTAACAAAGAAACATTTCTTTTTAAATAAAATATTTCCATGGTCACTTGAATCTACTGTTATTTTATTCCTAGTAAAATAAAGAAATAGAAAGATTGGAGGCATCTGTCCTTTATTTAAGCAAAGCAAAAATAGAACTTCTTTATGGTAGCACACAGCTAGAGGTGGCTTCATGTGTCAGTGAAATGACACCAAAGAAGAGTTTTGTGCTTAAAACATAAAATAGATGCTGTAAAATTCACTATTAATAATTACTTATTCTGTGTTTTGAAAATAGGATATATGGATAAGTCTTGTACATAAGAAGCTGAGGTTGTGGCGGAATACTTATCTTTTTGTTTGGAACACTGTTTTTTCCAATCATGTAGACAAAGTCTTTCTATGACCCAATTACTTATAATAAAAATCAAAAGGAAGCTGCTGATTAGCTTTGTTAATAAAAAAGTTGGATATTTATTTATAAATCAATAATGATATGTAACTTCTGAGAAATACTGAATTTACGATTTTTTCCCATTCCTAACTAGAGCACCAGATAATGGATAAAACCACATGTCAGATGATTTCTACTACAATAGCTGCTGAATAGCATCTTTTTAGATTATTGAAATGATCTCTTCTATTTAACATATACACAGGACTGAATAAAATGCATTGTATTATTCATAAAAGGTATCTTCACTTAAAATAACTATTTTAGAAAATTTAAAAAAAGTAATGTGATACAGCTATAGGAAGGTTTTGGAAGGTTCTTTTTTTTAATGTTTATTTATTTTTGAGGGAGAGAGAGGCAGAGTGTGAGTGGGGGAGGGGCAGGCAGAGAGAAACAGAGAGACACAGAATCCGAAGCAGGCTCCAGGCTCTGAGCAGTCAGCACAGACCCTATGTGGGGCCAACTTGACAATAAAGTACCTGTAAAAAAAAAAAACAACAACAAAAAAACAAGGGGTCTGGAGGAGGCATATACAGAGAAAAAAATGCGAAAAAAGAAAAAAAGAAAAGAAACAGGGCTGTGGTTTATAGTTACTCATGAAAAACATATTTACATGTATAAATTACACGAAGTGTGTGCATATATAAGTAAAGGTAAAATTTCAACTAAATTTTTTTTTATGAGTAACCTTTTTTATTCTTAACTGTGAGTCATATATTAGGATATGTCATGAATACACAAGACATAATCCTCTTAAGACTTGGAGACCAAACTACCATAATTTCTTTTTTTTTTTAATAGTTTATTGTCAAGTTGGTTTCCATATAACACCCAGTGCTCATCCCCACAAGTGCCCTCCTCCATGCCCATCACCCCGCTTCCCCTTCCCCACCCCATCTGCCCTCAGTTTGTTCTCAGCATTCAAGAGTCTCTCATGGTTTGCCTCCCTCCCTCTCCCCAATTATTTTTCCCCTTCTTCTACCCCAAGTTAAGTTCCTCCTAATCCTCTTATACTTGGAAACATATGGTATGTGTCCATCTCTGCCTGATTTATTTCCCTCAGCATAACACCCTCAAGGTCCATCCATGTTGCTACACATGGCCAGATTTCATTCTTTCTCATTGCCATGTAGTATTCCATTGTATAGATAAACCACATCTTCTTGATCCATTCGTCCGTTGATGGACACTTAGGTTCTTTCCATATTTTGGCTATTGTTGAGAGTGCTGCTATGAACATTGGGGTACATGTGCCCCTAGGCATCAGCACTCCTGTATCCCTTGAGTAAATTCCTAGCAGTGCTATTGCTGGGTCCTAGGGGAGTTCTAGTGTTAATTTTTTGAGAAACCTCCACACTATTTTCCAGAGGGGCTGCACCAGTTTCCATTCCCACCAACAGTGTAGGAGGGTGCCCGTTTCTCCACATCCTCGCCAGCATCTAGAGTCTCCTGATTGGCTCATTTTAGCTACTCTGACCGGCGTGAGATGGTATCTCAGTGTGGTTTTGATTTGTATTGCCCTGATGAGGGGGGATGCTGAGCATCTTTCATGTGTCTGTTGGCCATCTGGATGTCCTCTTTGGAGAAGTGTCTGTTCATATCTTCTGCCCATTTCTTCACTGGATTGTTTGTTTTTCGGGTGTGGAGTTTGGTGAGTTCCTTATACATTTTGGATATTAACCATTTCTCTGAAATGTCATTTGCAACTATCTTTTCCCATTCCGTCAGTTGCCTATTAGTTTTATGGATTGTTTCCTTTGCTGTGCAGAAGCTTTTAATCTTGATGAGGTCCCAATAGTTCATTTTTGCTCTTGATTCCCTTGCCTTTGGGAATGTGTCAAGTAAGACATTGCTGCAGTGGAGGTCAAGGAAATTATTTCCTGCTTTCTCCTCTAGGGTTTTGATGGTTTCCTGTCTCACCTTCAGGTCCTTTATCCATTTTGAGTTTATTTTTGTGTATGGTGTGAGAAAATGATCTAGGTTCATTCTTCTGCATGTTGCTGTCCAGTTCCAGCACCATTTGTTAAAGAGGCTGTCTTTTTTCCATTGGATACTCTTTCTTGCTTTGTCAAAGATTAGTTGGCTGTACACTTTTGGGTCCATAGCTGAGTTCTCTATTCTATTCCATTGGTCTATGTGTCTGTTTTTGTGCCAATACCATACTGTCTTGATGATGACAGCTTTGTAGTAGAGGCTAAAGTCAGGGATGGTGATGCCTCCCGTTTTGGTTTTCTTCTTCAATATTACTTTGGCTATTTGGGATCTTTTGTGGTTCCATACAAATTTTAGGATAGTTTGTTCTAGTTTTGAGAGGAATACTGGTGCAATTTTGATTGGGATTGCATTGAATGTGTAGATTGCTTTGGGTAGTAATGACATTTTAACTATATTTATTCTTCCTATCCATGAACATGGAATGTTTTTCCATTTCTTTGTGTCTTCTTCAATTTCCTTCATAAGTTTTCTATAGTTTTCATCATACAGATCTCATATCTTTGGTCAGGTTTATTCCTAGGTATTTTATGTTTTTTTGTGCAATTTTGAATGGGATCAGTTTCTTGATTTCTCTTTCCGTTGCTTCATTGTTGGTGTATAAAAATGCAACCAATTTTTTGTACAAAAAATGTACAAAATCATTGGTTTTTTTATCTTGCAACTTTGCTGAATTCATGGATCAGCTCTAGTAGGCTTCTGGTGGAGTCTGTCGGGTTTTCTATGTAGAGTATCATGTCATCTGTGAAAAGTGAGAGTTTGACTTCTTTGCCAATTCTGATGCCTTTTATTTCCTTTTGTTGTCTGAGGGCTGATGCTAGGACTTCCAGCACAATGTTGACAGTGGTGAGAGTGGACATCCCTGTCGTGTTCCTGATCTCAGAGGGAAAGCTCTCAGTGTTTCCCCATGGAGGATGATGTTAGCTGAGGACTTCTTGTAGATCACTTTTATGATATTTAAGTAAGTTTCTTCTATCCCGACTTTCTCGAGGGTCTTAATAAGAAGGGATGCTGTATTTTGTCAATTGCTTTTTCTGCTTCTATTGACAGGATCATATAGTTTTTATCTTTTCTTTTGTTCATGTGATGTATCACATTGATTTGCAAATATGAAAAATATATTTCTATGTATAAATTACACGATATGTGTGCATATATAAGTAAAGGTAAAATTTCAACTTCAATTTTTTTTAAGTTTTATTTATTTGTGTTGAGAGAGAGTGTGTGAGCAAGGGAGGGGCAGAGAGAGGAAAGGAGAGAATCCCAAGCAGGCTACAAAGTGTCAGTGCAGAGCCTGACATGGGGTTCGATCCCATGAATTGTGAAATCACGATCTGAGTTGAAATCAAGAATCAGGCACTTAACTGTCCGAGCCACCCAGGCATCCCTCAACTTACTTTAAAACAGCCCGTTATATAAAAACACAGGTTTTAAACAAATAGAGTAGGAAATTAAGAAATAATCATAATTAAGTTTCAAATGAATACCAAGTATTCCACTATTTAAAGCTGGATGGTAATAATTTAAAATCTCAGATTCTGGTATATTGTATTTCTCTGTAATCCTATTTTCAAAATGGAAAATTTTGAAATAGTGGATTATAAAATACATATATCCTGTTTTTAAGAACAAAATGCTCTTTGATTCCACTCTACTGTCATGCCAAGCCACCCTATCTGTGTGCTACTATAAATAAAAAAGTTCTTTTGAGTTTAAATCTAGTAGAAGATGTGCAACGCACTATTTGTACTATAAAAGGATTCCTCTGTAGATAACAAAACTTAGAGATGGGGTAATCATAACATGATTCCATTCATAAAAATATAATTTAAACACAAACATTTAGAAATGCCACTATTTTGGAGCACCTGGGTTACTCAGTCAGTTAAGTGTCTGACTTAGGCTCAGGTCATGATCTTGCAGGCTGTGAGTCTGAGCCCCTTGTCTGGCTCTGTACTGATAGCTCAGAGCCTGGAACCTGCTTCAGATTCTGTGTCTCCCTCTTTCTCTCTGCCCTTACCCTACTCACACTCTGTCTGTCTCTCTCTCTCAAAAATAAACAAACATTGGGGCGCCTGGGTGGCTTAGTCGGTTAAGCGTCCGACTTTCGCTTAGGTCATGATCTCGCGGTTCGTGGGTTCGAGCCCCGCTTCGGGCTCTGTGCTGACTGCCAGCTCAGAGCCTGGAGCCTGTTTCAGTCTGTGACTCCCTCTCTCGCTGACCCTCCCCTGCTCACGCTGTCTCTCTCTCTCTACTAGAAATAAATAAAAACATAAAAAAAAAAATTTAAAAAAAAAAAAATAAACAAACATTAAGAAAAATTTAGAAATGTTACTATTTTACATAATGAAAAATGTCTATATAATCCAGTAATGAGAACTAATTATAGCATAGGGCAGGGGTAGGCAGAATTTTCCTGCAAAGGACCAGATAGTAAATATTAGGCTTTGTATTATATTTGGTCATGATAACATCAACTCAAATTCTGCTGTTTTGTACCATGAAAGTAGGCTTAGATAATATGAATAAGCTTGGCCATATTAAAATAACACTTTAATAAAAACACATGATGAGTCATGTAGCACCTGGGTCATAGTATGCTTACCTGTCTGGATTCTGTGTTTCTCCTAAACCCTCTTACTAAAGTGCAGAATGTTAATAAATGACTTAATGGATAGGTGAAAGAATAAGTAAATGAATGAACTACTAAACTGAAGTAGACTAAAATTAAAGGAGACCTAGCTAGAACATTCTGTGGTGAAATTGGTTAAAACAGAAAGGGGAAATTTAAGTGCTTTTATTGCTGTTAAAAAGAACATGACAGGGGTGCCTGGGTGGCTCATTAAGTGGGTATCCAACTTTTTATTTTGGCTCAGGTCATGATCTGAGGGTCATGGGATTGAGCCCCATGTCAGGCTCCGCACTGAGCGTGGAGCCTGCTTGAGTCTCTCTCTCTCTCTCTCTCTCTCTCTCTCTCTCTCTCTGTCCCTCTCTCTCTCAGGCCCTCCCTCCCTCCCTCTCACCCTTTCTTTGCTCCTCTCCCCTGTTCACTCTCTTTATCTCTCTCTAAAATAAAATTTAAAAAAGAACACAAGAAACATGCATTTGGATCCTAGAAAAATCTAATTTGACAGCACTTTTGAAATCTCTTTTAATTCCACTGAAATGAAAATAATATTTCCAAATAATTCTATCTGTATCCTATTAGTCAAGAAGCATGGAAGCAACATTAACAAGATGGCAGTATAGTAAGCACCAGGCACTTTTTCCTCTCACAGAGACATCAATTCAGCAATACATGGACTATTTCCCTTTGTGAGAAATCAGAAACCAATTAGAGGCTCCTGTATTCCCAGCAAGTGCAAAAATCATCCACATTGAAGCCAGTAGAAAAACCTGTGGCATTTTCTTGCCATATTCTTTCTCCCTGGCACAGTACCACACCATTGGGAGGAAGAGTGGAACATTCATCCAACATTCCAGCATTTTGGGGGGGTGATCCAAGAGATAGGTGTCTGTCTCACCTGTCTCAAATGTTGATAGGACCTGACATACCCTAGATGCCTGGGAGCACTGAGACCAAAATATAACTGGGCTTCCTGTTGCTGTTCCAGAAGACCCCTGATAAATTAGGGAATATAGCTCAATGGACTTTCCCTAAGGGGGGAAAAGTACTGGAGTATTTATATAATGTTATGGGTTTTTTGGATAGCTGCACAAAGGACTGGTTTCTGTCTTATCCAACTTGGGATGTAGATGGGGCACAGCATATTCTAGATGCCTGGGAGACACTGAGAACAAAAAAGAGGTGGGTGTTATGTTGCTACTCTGTGGTCCAAAGGGACCATGGTACAGCAGACAAACACTAGAAGGAACAGGAGATTGCAAGCTCCCAGAAAAAGAAACTGGCAAATTCCTCTAATGAATAATTTACACACAAAAGTTTGGAGAAGACACATCCACAGAAAAGGTTTGAGAGACCCTCTGACTCTCTTTCCAGGCTGATTGGCAAACATCTTTCCCTGTACAAAGTCAGTCTAAAAATCCTGTGAGAGTTGGCTGTTTTTTCAAATGTATGGATACTGATACAAAGTCACAGAGAACATGAAGAAATGGAAACATTGTCCAAAGGAACAAAATAAATTTCCAGAGCCTGACTTTGAATAAATAGAGTTATATGAACTACTTGAATATAAGAATTGAAAATGACCATTGTGAAGATGCTCAGTGAGGTCAGGAAATCATTGCATGAACAAAATAAGAATTTGAACAAAAAGAGAAAATATACAAAAGATTAAAAAGAAATTTTAGAGCTAAAGAATGTAATAACTGAACAGAAGAATTAATTATAGGGGTTCAGGAACAGATTTGATGAAGCAGAAGAAAGGATTGGTGAACTCAAAGACAAACCAATTGAAATTATCTAGTCAAAAGAGCAATACATTAAAAAAGATTGAAAAAAAAATGTTAAGAAAGCCTAAGGGACTGATGAGATACCACATTACAGGAGTCCCAGAAGGAAAAGAGAGAGAAAGGGTCAGAAAGTTTAATTCAAGAAATAATGGCTAAAAAATTTCCAAATTTAGGGAAGGACCGGGCATCCAGATTCAAGAATACCACTTGACCCTAAAAAAAAAAAAGGACCACGATGATGCATATTCTAATTAAATTGTCAAATTCAAAGACAGTGTTATGAAAACAGCAAGATAAAAGCAACTCCTTATTTAGAAGGGAATCCCCATAAGACTATCAGTGGATTTCTCAGCAGAAAATTTGCAGGCCAGAAGGAAGCAGGATAATCTATTCAAAGTGCTGAAATAAAAATACCTGCCAACCAAGAATATCATACTTGCAAAAATATCTTTTAAAAATGAAGGAGAGATAAAGACATTCCCCAACAAGCAAAATCTGAGGGGAGTTCACCACTAGATCTGCTTTATAAGAAATGCTAAAGAGAGTCGTTCAAGTTGGAATAAAAATTTATTAAACAGCAACACAAAGATATAAAAGTATAAACTCATTGGTAAAGGAAAATATATAGACAACTACAGAATACTACAATACTGTAATAGTGAAGCATAAATCACTTTTAACTCTGGCATAGAAGTTAAAAGTATAAGAGTAATTACTTATAAAAATGTATTAATGAATACACAACAAAGAGGGATGTAATATATGATATAATATATATCACATAAAGTTTTGGAGGAGGAGAGAAATAAAAGTATAGTTTTTGTATGCAACTGATAAATTGCTATCAGCTTGAAATAATTGTAACTGTTATAACTATAAGATGCTTTATGTAAGCCCCATGGTAACCACTAAGAAAATACCTATAGAAATTATAGAAAAGGAAAAGAGGAAATAATCAAAGCATGCCACTACAAAAAAAAAAAATCAGTGAAATGCAAAGGAAGACATCAAGAGAGGAAAAGACAGGAACTACAAGACTAACAGAAAACACTTGACAAGTCTACGGCCATACCACCCTGAACACGCCCGATCTCATCTGATCTCGGAAGCTAAGCAGGGTCGGGCCTGGTTAGTACTTAGTACTTGGAAGGGAGAAAACACTTGACAAAATGGCAATAGTAAATAACAATAAATAATAAATGTTTTCCTATCAATAATTGATTTAATTATAAATGGATTAAACTTTCCAATCAAAAAACATGAATAAAAGTCAAAATCCAAGCCTATGCTGTCTACAAGAGATATTCTGTGATATTCTATAAGTGTGGAAACCAAAAGAAAGCAGGCTGTACTTACATCAAACAAAATAGACTAAGCCCAAATCTGTCACAGGAGACAAAGAGGACATAATATAATGATGAAAGGTTAAATACACTGAGGATATACATAATGATAAAAGGGTTAATTCGCCAGAAAGATATAATAATTACAAATATACATGCATGCAACATCAGAGTACCTAAATATATGAAGCAAACATTAACAGAACTGAAGGAATAAGTAGATAGTAACACAATAATAGTAGATTTCAATATCTCACTTTCAATAATAGAGTATCCAGACAGAAGGTCAATAAGGAAACAGAGCACTTGAACAATACTAAGAACCAAACAAACCTTACAAACATATAAGGAATATTTGACACAACAGCAGAATACACACTCTCAAACACACATGGAATATTACTCCAGGATAAATCACAAATTAGATCACAAAACAAGTCTTAACAAATTTGAAAAGATTGAAATCATACCAAGTACCTTTTCCAGCTACAATGGAATGAAAACTAGAAATCAAGAGCAGAAAGAAAACTGGAAAATTCACAAATATGTCAAAATTAAGCAACACACTCTTGAACAACCAATTAGTCAAAGAAGAAAGAAAAGGGAAATGAGATAATGTCTTGAGATAAATGAAAATGAAAATACAACATAATTAAACTTACAGATACAGCAAAAGCAGTAATATAGCAGTAAGTTTATAGCCATATATGTCTGTAATAAAAGAAGAAAACTGTAAACTTAACTCTATACCCTAGGGAACTAGAAAAAGAACAACAAACTAAGCCTAAAACTGATGGAAGGAAATAATAAAAGAGCAGAAATAAAGGAAATAGAGGATAGAAAAACAATGGAAAAGATGAAATTGACTTTGACTAAAAAAATAAAATCTCAAATAAAATCAGAAATGAAAGAGGAGACATTACAACTGATGCCACAGAAATAATCATTAAAAGAGACTACTCTGAACAAATCCTATGGCAACAAATTGACCAACCTAAAAGAAATGGATAAATTCCTAGAAATATATAACTATGAAGACTGAGTCATGAAGAAGTAGAAAATTTGAACATTCCTAAAACTAGTATTGAGATTGGATCTGTAATCCACTATCCCCCAACAAAGAGAAGCTTGGGGCCATGGGTTCGCTGGTGAATTTTACCAACCATTTGAAATATTAATGCCAGTCCTTCTCAAATTTTCCAAAAAACTGAAGAGGAGGGAATACTTCCAAACTCATTTTATGAGGGCAGTATTACTCTGATATCAAAGCCAGAAAAAAACACTAAAAGAAAAGAATACTACAGGCCGATATCCTTTATGAATGTAGATACAAAAATTTTCCATATAATACCAGCATACAGAATTCAAAAGCATATTAAAAAGAATCATACAGCATGACCACATGGGTCATGTGTTGGGATGCTCTATGATGGCAACAATGGTTTAACACATGAGAATAACGTTTTTACATTCTAAAAATTCACAATTTCTTTCTGCCTCAATATCCCAACAGGCTGTGAGCAGCTTGTCCAGGTGACTACACCAGTGTGATAAGGCTGGCCCCTGGTTCAAGTTCTCCTTCTTTCCCTTTCCTGACTGTGACTTAGTGACATTCAAATGCACCAATGAAATCACCTTATTTCTTTTGACTATGTACTCCATCCAGACTCCTAATAAAGGCAATTGCTCATCAGTTCTTGCTTTTTCTGTTAGCTCCTAACACCAAGTGGGAATATATTCAAGCTAAAAAGTTTCTGCATTGAAAAGGAAATATAGTGAAAAGGCAACCTATGGGATGGGAGAAAATATTTACAAATCATATATTTGATAAGGAGTTAATATCCAAAATATATAGGGAACTCCTACATCTTAACAGCATATAAACAACCTGATTAAAAACATGGGCAGACAGGTGTCAGGTGATATCTCATTGTAGTTTTGATTTACATTTCCTTGATGATAGGTGACCTTGAGCATCTTTTCATATGTCTGTTGGCTATCTGGATGTCTTCTTCAGAGAAATATCTGTTCATTTCTTCTGCCTGCAATGAGCTATTACCTCACACCTGTCAGAATGGCTAAAATTAAAAAAGAAACACAAGAAACAAGTGTTGGTGAGGATATGGAGAAAAAGGAACCCTTGTGCACTGTTGGTGGGAATTCAGACTGGTTCAGCCAGTGTGGAAAGCAGTATACAGATTCCTCAAAAAGTTAAAAATGGAAGTACTCTATGATCCAGCAATTACACTATTTGGCATTTACCCCCCCCTCCAAAAACAAAAATATGAATTCAAAGGATACAGGCATCCGTGTGTTTATAACAGTCTATCTACAGTAGCCAAATTATGGAAGCAGCTCAAGTGTCCATCAATAGATGAATGGATAAAAAAGATGTGGTATATACACAATGGAATATTACTTAGCCATAAAAAGAATGAAATCTTGCCATTTGCAATGACATGGGGGTATCTAGAGAGTATAATGCTAAAGAAAATAAGTCAGAGAAAGACAAATACCATATTATTTCACGCATACGTGGAAATTAAGAAACAAAACAAATGAGCAAAGGGCAAAAAAGAGAAACCAAGAAACAGACTCTTAGCTATAGAGAACAAAGTGATGGCTATCAGAGGGGAGGTAGGTGGAGGGATTGGTAAAACAGACAATGGGGATTAAGGAGTGCACTTGTGATGAGCACTATTGATGTATGCAATTGTTGAATTACTATATTGTACTGGAATTTAAAATAAAATTTAAAAATGTAAAACTGGGCAAACAACTTCAATAGACATTTTTTTCATATAGGAGATACTAATGGCCAACAAACATGAAAAGATTCTAGACATCACTAGTCATCAGAAAAATGTAAATCCAAAACACAATGATATATATATCATCTTATACATGTTAGAATGGTCTTTTTTTAAAAAAACAATAGAAAATAATAGTAAGGATGTGGAAATATTGGAACTTTTGTGCATTGTTGGCAGGGATGTAAAATATTGCAGCTTCTATGGAAAACACTGTGGAGGTTCCTCAAAGCATTAGAAACACAACTCCTGTGTTATCAGAAATCCTTCTGGCTATTCAAAAAATTGATATTGGCATCTTTTTTTAAAAAAATATTTATTTTGAGGGAGAGAGCTAGCACATGCATGAGTGGGGGAGGGACAGGGAGAGAATCCCAAGCAGGTGGAGCCCGATGTGGTGCGTGATCTCATGAATCGTGAGACAGTGACCTGAGCCAAAATCAAGAGTAGGGTGCTTAATTGACTAAGCCACCCAGGAACCCCTAAAATCAAGATCTTGAGGGGATATTTGCACTCCCATTTTCATTGCAGCAATATTCACAATAGCCAGGAGGTAGGAATAATACAAATGTCCACTGGTAGATAAAGAAAATGTGGTATATACATATGATGGAATATTATTCAGCTTTAAAAAAGAAGAAAATTCTGTCACATGCAATAACATGGATGAACTTTGAGGACATTATGCTAAGTGAAATAATCTGGTCACAGAAGGGCAAATACTGCATGATTCTATTTATATGAAATATCTAAAGTAGTCAGACTCATCAAAGTAGAAAGTGGAATGATAATTGTCAGCAAGTGGAAAAAAGAGGAAATGGGGAGTTTCTTTCAATGGGTATAAAGTTTCAGTCATACAAGATCAAAATTTTTATTTTATTTAAAAAAATGTTTAGGGGTGCCTGGGTGGCTCAGTTGGTTGAGCATCCGAATTCAGCTCAGGTCATCATCTCACGGTTCGTGGGTTTGAGCCCCACATCAGGCTCTGTGCTGACAGCTAGCTCAGAGCCTGGAGCCTGTTTCAGATTCTGTGTCTCCCTCTCTCTCTACCCCTCCCCTCCTCATGTTCTGTCTCTCTCAAAAATAAATAAACATTAAATTTTTAAAAATTTTTAAACATTTTATTTATTTCTGAGACAGACAGCATGAGCAGGGGAGGAGCAGAGAGAGAGGGAGACAGAGAATCCGAGTGGGCTCCAGGCTCTGAGCTGTCAGCACACACCCCGATGTGGGGCTTGAAGTCACAAATGTGAGATCATGACCTGAGCCGAAGTCGGATGCTTAACCAACTGAGCCACCAAGGTTTAAGAGGGTAGATCTCATGTCATGTTTCTATTTATAATAATAATAATAATAATAATATAATGAAACTTGGATGGATTATTGAGAAGGACCATTATTTCTTGTTTTTGACTTTTCAAATGGGTGAATGTTTCTGTCATGTAAATGTTTTTGGAAAACCAAGACAAAAGTTTAAAAAGAGCATATTTCCTTAAAAAAAAAGAGAGCCTTCCTCCCTCCCTCTTTCCTCCTCCTCTCTTTCTGACTGCCAGAACCTTTAATATCTACAACTGTAGAGAATAGAGCAAACATTAGACTTGTCTCTTTTGTAAAGAAACAGAAATCTCTGCAGGGCATACTATTTAAAATATGCTATTTAAAATTTCCATGTTTTTTTTCAATTTTGAAAATCAGAGTCACTTGATTATAGCAACGTAACACATCACCATTCAGTATTGCACACATGACAAGCTTGACATTTTAAAATGAAATTCTTTTGAATCATTTAGCAGTGAGAAAAGCATATAAATAATTTCTGAGTGACTAGAATATGTATTTTAGGCCAAATTCACTATAAAACAGTGACACATTTTTTTCAAAACTTTCTAAAATAAAATGGAGAGTTAGGCTAAGAACAACCATGAAAACTTTTACCTTCACAGATCTTTCTGTGAGAAATAAAAGGCTTAAAATTTTGTGCTTATGGTCTAGTTGCCCTTTTAGCTTTAATTACACCATTCATGGTAACACTTTATTTTCTGACATGACACACATTTAAATTACATTATTTACATTAATTCCCTTTTATAACCAGACTTGGGTTATTTAAGAAACAGCTGTCATAACAAATGTCCCAAGAGTAAGGATTGACAACACAATTTAAGGGAAATGAGAGTGGCAAAGCAGTATTTGCACTGTTAGATACTGATCTTCACTTATGTGACTTTTAAGCTATAAGAGTGTATGTTATGTCCATTGTTTATATTGTTCAGATAAGATCTCTATAATAACAATATGTGCATGTTTTATGTCACTAGGATATTTATTCAATAGCACTTCACCGTAGGCCTAATTGTGTACGTGGCACAATATTAGAGATACAGAGACGAAATAGAAAGTCAGAGTCCTGAAGATACTTGGTTTTGAGTCATTACAGTTCATGTATAAGCTAATTGTTTCAAGTGACAATTGATAATGAAGTTTATAATAGGCTTGTGATACTAATACCTAAATAAGAGCAGGTATAATAAAAACGAATGAAATCTTGCCATTTGCAACAATGTGAGTGAAGCTACAGAGTATTATGCTAAATGAAAATAAGTTAGAGAAAGTCAGATACTGTATGATTTTACTCACGTGGAATTTAAGAAAAAAAGGAGCAAAGGGGAAAAAAAGAAGAGAGAGGCAAACCACGAAACAGTCTTTTAACTATAGAGAGCAAACTGATGGTTACCAGAGGAGAGGTGGGTGGGGGGTGGGTTAAATAGGTGATGGGGATGAGGGAGTTGCTTTTGTTGTGATGAGCACCAGGTGTTATATGGACTTGTTGAATCACTATATTGTACACCTGAAAGTAGTATTACACTGTGTTAACTAACTGGAATTTAAATAAAAACTTAAAGAAATAAGTCAGAGCAGGTATAATAAAGGGAATGATTTTATAATTGTCCTCCAGAACTAGTAGGTATTCATTCAACAAACATTTATGGTGTTTAAAGTTCTAGAAAGGATGAATATATGAGACACAATCTCTACCTACAGAAGCTGCATAACATAGTGAGGGTCAGGGAGGAGACACTTGCATAAAAAATAAATATAATACAAGATGGAATAAAATGAGTTGAAATCAGTTTTATAATGATGGTATAAAAAGCTGCTGTAGAGTGGAGAGGAGGCATGATTAATACCAAGTTGATGGGAAAAACTTAGTGGAGGGGATGAAATTTCAATTGAACCATAAAAATTGCCTTTTTGATAAAAAGAGAGGGAAGAAATAGGATTCTGTCATACTGGAGTCATGACAGAAGTGGTGAGGTCTGAAAAGACCAGGCTTACTATGGCTAGAGCATAGGATGTGTGTTAGGATACAGATGGAGCTAGAAGGTTCATTTAAAGCCAGATGGTGACAGACCTTCAATATTATTTTTTTTAATGTAGAGATTTTTTTATTAAAATGCTTTTGATATTTTGAATAAGAGAACGACATAAGCACTGATGTAGATCATTTTTCAAATACTTTTTGGGTTATTATATAACTAGTGTATCTGTTCTTTTTATTATGCAGCAATTAGTTCTCTACCTTTTCTTTTCTTTTTTTTAAATTTTTTTTAATGTTTTATTTATTTCTAGGAGAGAGAGAGAGACAGCGTGAGCAGGGGAGGGTCAGAGAGAGAGGGAGTCACAGACTCTGAAACAGGCTCCAGGCTCTGAGCTGGCAGTCAGCACAGAGCCCGACGCGGGCCCTGAACCCACGAACTGCAAGATCATGACCTAAGCGAAAGTCGGACGCTTAACCGACTAAGCCACCCAGGCGCCCCTCTTTTTTTTTTTTTTTTTTTTTTTTTTACAAATAGTTTAATGTCAAGTTGGTTTCCATATAACACCCAGGGCTCATCCCCACAAGTGCCCTCCTCCATGCCCATCTCCCCCCCCCCCCCCCCGCCCATCAGTCCTCAGTTTTTGTCAGCATTCAAGAGTCTCTCATGGTTTGCCTCTCTCCCTTTCCCCCACCATTTCCCCCCTTCTTCTCCCCCTTGGTCCTCCGTTAAGTTCCTCCTAATCCTCCTATATGTGCAAACATATGATATTTGTCCTTCTCTGCCTGACTTATTTCGCTCCGCATAACACCCTCAAGGTCCATCCAGGTTACTACACATGGCCAGATTTCATTCTTTCTCATTGCCATGTAGTACCCTCAATATTATTGACAGGAAGCTTGAATTTCATTTTGTAGGCAATGTGATAATGGGTGGGTGAGACAGAAAGAGCAGTAAAGGTTTGTGAATAATTTTTAAAAATGTTATTTCTAACCCCTTTTTGGTCACTTCAGAGTACTAGTGCTTTATGGACTAAATGTTTTGAATATGCTCCAGCAACAATTTTATACGGCAAATTCTTCTTTGATTCTTTACATTTTACACCAACATTCCATACCTCTGTTACAATATTCATTTCATTTTGCCTTGTATTATATTTAGCTGTTTAAATGCATGTATCTCCTCCATGCTAAATAAAAGATTCCCTGAAGACAGAAACCATGCCTATATATTCATTTATAGTTCACCTATAAAGTACATTTATTAACAGTACCCACTTCTCTGGGTTATTATTGTAAACATTAAACAAAGGAAAACACACGAGAGTTTAAAGGTATAGTGGCTAAAAGTTTGAACTCAGGGGCCCAGCTGTATGTATGAGTTTAAATACCACTTCTCTCACTTACCAGCTGTGGAATCTTGAACAAGTTATTTAATATTTTTAAAAAGAGTTTTACTGAAATACAATTCATATCATATAATTCACTCATTTAAAGTTTACAGTTACAATTAAATTGGTTTTTTTTGTATATTTGCAAATACGTGCAGCAATCACCACAGTCAGTTTTAGAATATTTTTATTTTCATTACCACAGAAAGAAGCTCCCATATCCTTTAACTCTTATCCCAATCCTGCCTCTAGCCATAAGCAACCACTAATCTACTTTCTGTCTCTGTAGATTTCCCTGTTCTGGATGTTTCATATGAGTGGAATCGTACAATATGTGGTCTTCTGTGACTGGCTTCTTTTCATTTAGCATAATGTTTTCAAGACTTAAGCATGTTTTAGCATGAGTTATAGTTCCATTCCTTTTTACGGCAGAAGAGTATTCCATTGTATAGATGTATCAAATTTTGTTTATCCATTTGTTAGCTGATGAGCATTTTGGTTGTTTCCATTTTTGGGCCATTAGGAATAATATTGCTATAAACATTTGTAAATAAGTTTTTGTGTGGGCATATGCTTTTATTTATCTTGGGTATATAAATACCTAGGAGTGGAATGCTAGGTCATATAGTAACTCTGTATTTAATCATTTGAGGAAATGCCAGACTGTTTTCCAAAAAGACTGTACTTTTTATTTTTACATGGTTCACCAGAATTGCATGAGGGTTTTAATTTCTCTACATCCTTGTCAGCTTTTGTTATTATCTGACTTTTTGTCCAGCCACCCTAGTGGATGTGAAATGGTATTTCATTGTGGCTTTGCTTTGCATTTCCATGATGACTAATGATGTCATTTATATGTCTTTCTTGGGGAAATGTCTATTCAAGACCTTTCCCCATTTGCTAGTTGAGTTATTCGTCTTTTATTATTGAATTGTAAGTGTTCTTTATATATTCAAGATACAAGCTCCTTAGATATATGACTTGCAAACAGTTTCTTCCATTTTGTGGGTTATCTTTTTTACTTTCTTGCTGGTGTCCTTTGAAGAACAAAAGCATTTTTTGTTGTTGCTTGTGCTTTTGATGTCATAAGTTCCTTAATCCTGATGTATTTCAATATTCTCATCTGTAAAAGTGTAATAATTATGCTATCTCATAGGACTGTTAAATGAATGTAAACACTTAGAATAATACAGGACATAGAGTAAACACTTGATGAATGTTATCTGTCATTATTAATGTTATTGTTAGCATTATTATTTGAAACAACTAAAACAGTACCTGGCACATCATAGGAACTCAACTCTTATTATGTAACAGTAATTCCCTATATCTGAATATGCATTGAGCAGAAAATACATGTAAATATTTGGGGAGGCAAGATGTTTAGGGATACCAGATCTTTATTTAAAAACAAAGATTAATAGGGCACAATTCTAAATATTTTATCTAAGGTTGTTTATATTAAAAAATCAAGCTGGGACAATGATGAATTGTTTTATATTTTCTTTTAATACAGTGCCTTTTATTCTGTCTTTACTTCTGACTTGGGTGATCATCAGGGATAATTTGGATTTTATGATAATAGAGGAAATTGGCAAGTCACTTGTGAAATATTATGGCAATAATGGCTTTGCACTAAAGATAAATCCTTTATCTTCTCCAAAGTAATATGATGTGTCAATAAACGTAAAGTAAAAATGACATACAAATTTCTTAAGCCAACAACGATTAGGGAAGCTTGTCATGCATAATAATAAAACAATTTTAATAATTTCCATTATCGACAAAAGAAGTTTGGAAAATATATCAAAATTCCTTTTTGTTTTTCTTCAGTTTCACTCCTAAGCATGTGTGCTATGTAGATAAATTTTCGTTCAAATAAAAATATGATTGTGTCAATATGAAAAAAAAATTCACAACCAGGGGAAATATGCATGCAAATTATATACATAGGAGAAAAAGATGGAAATGAAAGATCCATAGAAGAAGCAATTGGGACTCTCATTAAAGTGAGAGCAATTATTAACTCATTGATTAATTATGTTCATATTTACTTTTCTTTTATCCACCACAATTTTTTCTTGCCCATCACAAGTGTCCTTGTTTATTACAGCATTAATTGCTGTCAGTGACAGATAGTGTTTCTGAATACTTCACCCATGTGAAAATTGCACACTTGGCTTCTCAGGCTGGGCTCTTCGTATAACTGGGGTTATCAGAATGGCCTTGAGGAGACTTCCTGAGCTCATTTTTCTCTCTTTAGTAATGGTTTACTACAAGGGCTTTGGTATCAGGTAAAGCTGAATTTTTGGAGAGACAGGAGTCTGTTACAGGTTTTCTTATTGCTAACTGGACAGGGAAGTGACTGAGACTGTCCTTACTCACGTGGGAATCTAACATGAAAGCATTTGATGAAGGCCTTGTTGAGAAAAGGACGCTCTGCTTTTGGCTGTCTCACTAGGGAACTTTGAAGATATTATTCATAGTCTGACTCCATTTTGCAAGCAGAGAATCAAGAGGGGGAAATAAGCTTTTTTTCACCTAAGTTGACAGGACACTTGTTAGTTTTTATTTGCTTTAATTTTTAGAAATTAAAACAGAGGGCTTTGCCTAGCTAGTGTCCCTCCTTCCCATAGTGGAATTAATTTTTCCATTCAGTTATTTTATCATTTGCTTTGTTTTTTCATTTATTCATTCATTTATAGAAATTGTTTCCAGTTCTTTCACTTTCATGCTTTTTGTTGTTGTTGTTGAAGATTGGGGTTTTACCTTTTAATTTTCTTTAAGTTCTTATTTAAGTTCCAGGTAGTTAACATACAGTGTAATATTAGTTACAGGTGTAGAATTTAGAGATTCAACAACGCCATACATCCAGGTGCTCATCACAAGGGCACTCCTTTCGTGCTTTTTTGAATGGCGAAGAGGAAGTAATCAGCACAAGGAGTAGAGCTTCGAATGAGGCCTCTTTCCCTTTGGCTCTCTCTACAGAGACACTTTTATAATACTAAAATGCATTTCTTTTTCCACTTTGAGGTGGACTTCAAGAACGTTTCCAGCTCTATGCCTAAAGTCACATGCCCTGACAATTTTGTGAAGTTACAGGCTAAAATATCCCCATAATTTGGACCCCCAAAATAAGTCAGAAGACCTGCTAAGTCGATTATTCTTTTTTATCTCCATAAAAATTTATTGAGAGCTTCTTTCACTCATTGAAGATACAGAGATAAGTAAGTGACCTTCTCTGCCTTCAAAGGGCTTTTGTGCTAATAGGAGAGACACATGTGTAAATAAACACAATGGATGATTAAAAAAAATTTTATGCTTATTTATTTTTGAGAGAGACAGAGAGAGAGTGGGGGGAGGGGCAGAGAGAGAGAGAGAGAGAGAGAGGGAGGCATAGAATCCAAAGCAGGCTCCAGGCTCTGAACTGTCAGCACAGAGCTGGACACGGGGCTTGAACCTACCAAGCTGTGAGATCATGATTTTGAGCTGAAGTCGGCCACTTAACTGACTGAGCCACCCAGGTGCCCAACAGAATGGATGATTTAAGTTCTCTGATAGAAATATATGTAAGTATAGTGAGACACAAAGATGGGAGTGGAGAGTATTATCTGAGTAGGGGATAAAAAGGACAGGAAAGGATTTCTAGGTAACATGCTTTTCCCTTTACAGAATACCATCTTATTATCCCTATGGCAAATTTCCACTACTGCTCTTAGAGAACTGAGTTATTCTGTCTTCTAGTAAAATTTCCCTGACTCTTCCCTGCTCTGCTCCCTTCTTTACATTCCCAGCTGCCCTTTATAAACCTCCATTAAAGTAATGATCATATTGTATTGGAAGTTTATATTTACTCTTCCTCCTCTCAACCTAAACTGTAAGCTCATTGAAGCTAAGAATCATGTTTTCAAACCATGTATCTATTAAATCCTGAATACTTCAAATGAATAGGAAGTCAATAAATTTGTATTCAGTAGTTGAAACACTTACATAGCAACATTGCTTCAGCTAAAGCCCTTGAAGTTTGGCAGATTAAAGATAGTTACAAATATTCTCTTTAAATCTGAGGTGGTTTATGATTGTTGTGACTAACAAAATATGATGGTGTAACCATTAAGAGGGCTTCCACAATGATTTCTTACAACCCTGAACTATCATGTAAGAAGCCCAACTATATGGGTGGCAAGATCAGTAGGAGAGCTCTTGGGACAACATGAAAAGGGAGCAGGGCCCAGGTACGCCCAGCCTTCTAGCCAATCCTGCGAGGTTACCAAGCAGGTGAGTGAAACCATCTTGTATCTTCCAGATCACTTTAGCTACTAACTGAAGATTAAAGAGATCCCAATCAACAGCACATAAAGCAGAAGAATTATTAAGCCAAAACCCTTTCTGTATTCCTGACCCAAAGTCACAAGATAAAGTAAAATGGTTGATATTTTAAATTACAAAGTTTTGGGATAGGTTGCTAATTAGTTAATAGGTAATTAAAAGACCAAGACTCTTCAATCATATATTTTTTCCAACAATTAAAAATTTGACAAATTTCAGGGGCGCCTGGGTGGCTTAGTCGGTTAAGCGTCCGACTTTCGCTTAGGTCATGATCTCGCGGTTCGTGGGTTCGAGCCCCGCGTCGGGCTCTGTGCTGACTGCCAGCTCAGAGCCTGGAGCCTGTTTCAGTCTGTGACTCCCTCTCTCTCTGACCCTCCCCTGCTCACGCTCTCTCTCTCTCTCTCTCTCTCTCTCCTAGAAATAAATTTAAAAAAACATTAAAAAAATAATTAAACAGGTATAAAAACAGATGAGTAGGAGGAAAACAGACATAAGTTTAATGACATGTATACCTCCTGTGTACATGACAGACCCAGGAAAATTGAGTAGATTAGTTTTTGGGTACAATTCTGAGTTCTCATAGAGCAATTTTTAAAGCATTTAATATTTTACCATTATAATCTTATCATAAGATATTATGAAGAAAACTAAAATATCATCTCTTTCTTACACACACACACACACACACACACACACACACAAATGTCTCCTGAAAAAATGTAGACACTTAATGGCCTCCTGTAGTATATCTCAAACTTTTTCCATTCTGAATTACTACTTTATACAAACTAACACACCTCTGCTACCATAAGGCATATAAGAAAAATGAAATCTGGAGTAGTAAATTTTTAAAGTTTATTCATTTATTTTAAGAGAGAGAGAGAGTCGGGGCGCCTGGGTGGCTTAGTCGGTTAAGCGTCCGACTTTCGCTTAGGTCATGATCTCGCGGTTCGTGGGTTCGGGCCCTGCGTCGGGCTCTGTGCTGACTGCCGGCTCAGAGACTGGAGCCTGTTTCAGTCTGTGACTCCCTCTCTCTCTGACCCTCCCCTGTTCACGCTGTCTCTCTCTCCTAGAAATAAATAAAACATTAAAAAAAATTTTAAAAAAAATTGACAAATTTCAAACATGTGGGAAAGTAGAAAGAATAATATATTGGTCACCTGTTAACCACCATTTTACAATAATAATTTTGCTATATTTGCTTTATCACACATTTATCTATCTTACCATTCCTCTACTGATGCATCAAAATACCTTATATTTTGATGAATTTCAAAATAAGTAGACATCAGCATAGTTTATCCATAAACATTTCAGCATGAATATCATTAGCTAGAGTTCAATATATGGTTATATATTTTTTTCTTTTGAGAGAAAATTGACCTACAATGAGATACACAGATCTTAAGTGAACATATGCTAAGTTGTAAACAATGCATACACTTGCATGACCTAATCATGAAGCTACCTTCATGAAGACACAGGATGTTAACATTACCTCAAAAAATTCCTGCATGTCCCTTCTAAGTCAGTCTCTGCATCTAACACCCCAAGAAGGCATTTGCCTGATTTTTTTCTACTGTAAATTTAGTCTGTTACTGAATTTTATATAAACATTACTGTAGATTTTCTACTCTTTTGTGTAAGGCTTGTTTCATTCAGATCAGTGTTTCTGAGATCCATCCATGTTGTATTTATCAGAGGTTTATTCCCTTCTATTACTGAGTAGAATTCTTTTGTATGAATGTATTTCAGTTTGTCTGTTTTTCTGGTCTCAGACACCTGAATTGATTCCAGGTTTTAGATGTTATGAAAAAAGCTACTTTGAACACTGTCTTAGGTCTTTTTGTGAACACCTACTTTCCTTTCTCTTGGGCAAATACCTAGAAGCAGAATTTCTGGGTGATACCATATGTTTAGTTTTATTAAAAAAAAAAAAAAAAAAAAAAGCCTGATGCCCTGATGCTTTATTTTTTCAGAAAAACTTTTTTCTAATGTTTGTTTATTTTGAGAGAGAAAGAAGGAGTGTGCATGAGTGGGGGAGGGGCAGAGAGTGAGGGAGACAGAGAATCCGAATCGGGCTTCAGGCTCTGAGCTGTCAGTACAGAGCCGGATGCAGGCTGAACTCATGAACCCTGAGATCATGACCTGACCCAAAGGCAGTGGCTCAACCACCCAGGTGCTCTGGGCCTAATGTTTTTTCAAAGTAGTTATTGTCATTTACATTCCTAACAACACTGTATGAGAGTTCTGGTTACCCTACATCTTTGTCAACATTTGATGTTGTCAAATCTTTTAAATATAACTATTCTGGAGGGTGTGTAATGGTGTATCATTGTGGTTTTAATTTGCATTTTCCTGGTGATTAATGATGTTGAGCATTTTTTCATGTTCTTATTGGCCACTTGTATATCTTCCTTGGTGAAAGGTCAAAGTCTTTTGCCTTTTAAAAATCCTTTTTGTCTTTTTGAGTTACAGGTGTTCTTTATATATTCTAGATGAGTCCTTTATTATGTTCCACCTTGTAAACATTTTCTACTAGCCTGTGTTTTGGGCAAGCATTTCCTTAACTGTGTCTTTCAGCAAGCAGAGGTCTTACATTCAATGAAGTCAAATTCATCACTATTTTCTTTTATTTTTACTGCTGTTTGTGTCGTGTGTAAAAAACCCTTGCTAACCCTCAAGTCACGAGAATTTTCTTCTGTATTTTCTACTAGAAATTTTATAGTTTTAGTTTTTCTTTGGGTCTATGGCCCATCTTAAATTAATTTTTGTGTGTGATGTGAGGTAGGTTATTCTAGCAACATCTATTGGATTACTTTGGTGGCTTTGTCAAGATTCAATAGACCATATAATTTGGGTCTAGTTTTGGGAACTCTCTTCTGTTCCCTTGATATATTTATTCATTCTTATGGCAGTATTCTATTTTCTTGATTCCTGTAGTTTTAGAGTTAAATGTTATAATTAGGTAGTAGAAGCCCTCCAAATATATTCTTTTGTAAGATTGTTTTAGATAATCTAGGTCTTCTGCAACTCCACATAAATTTTACAATTTATCAAAGTCTATAAAAGGCCTGGGGTAATGTGTATGTGTGTGTGTGTGTGTGTGTATAAAGAGAGACAGAGATGATACATATGTATATATAGAGAGAGATAAATATGTAGATGTACAGATATATAATATATAGAGAGGCATATAATATCTATATGTCATATATCTGTATATAATTCATAAGCCTTACACTTATAGATATAAAATATTATTTGTATGTATAAATAAATGCAACTTTGTAGGAATTGGTGTCTTTAGTGTATGTTGTCTTTCCAATCCATGAGCATAGTATCTCTCTATTTTTTAAGATTTTTAATCTCTCCAAGCAATATTTCATAGTATTCAGTGCAGAGGTTTTTGCATATCTTTTGTTAAATTTATTCCCAAAGTGTTTTATGACAGTTTTTGAATAAAATTGCATTAAACATTTTCATTTCTAAATGCTACTAGTCTATAAAAGTGAAACTGATGTTTGTACATTAGTCTTGTACCCTACAATAACGCTAAATTTATTATTTATTTCCAGTAATCCTTTATGCTAAGGTTGTCATATGTATTACATCTGTGTATGTTACACATCTTGCAATACAATATTATAATTTTGCTTTAAATGGTCATATATATATTTTAAAGTAATTAAGACAAAAATAATCTTTTACATTTACTCATATATTTCTTTGTCCAGTGTTCTTTATTAGCTTCTGAAGACTTAAATTTCTATCTGGTATCATTTCCCTTCGACTTGATGAATTAAAAAAAATTTGTTTTAAAGTTTATTTACTTTGTGAGAAAGCGAGCACAAGTAGGGGAGGAGCAGAGAGAAGGGAGAGACAGAATCCCAAGCAAGCTCTGTGCCATCAGCTCACAGCCCCAGTGTGGGATCTGGGATTGGGATCTGGGATGGGGATCCGGGATGGGGATCGAACCCACAAACCATGAGATCATGACCTGAGCTGAAACCAAAGGTAAGATGCTTAACCCACTGGGCCACGCAGGCACCTCTGATGTATTTTCTTTAGAGCAAATTAGTTTTGTTTATGATTATCTCAAAATGTCATTGTACTATCTTCTGCCTTCATCGTTTCTCATGAAAAATCAGCAATAATTTGTAGAAATGTTTCTTTCTGCATAATTTATTCTTTTTCTTTGTTGTTTTCAGTATTTTCTATTTCTGTTTTTTTTAAAAAAGAAAATGACATGGTATGCCTTGGTATATTTACCTTGTATTAAATTGCAAGGGGTTTTCTGAGTTTTGTGTTTCTACACTTATGTTTTTCACCAAATTTGAGAGATTTTTAGTTATTTTTCTTCAAATGTTTTCTTTTCCCAACTCATTTATTTCTCTCCTTTCTCCGCTGGTACTTGATTTACATGCATGTTTAACCTTTTGATATTATCCCTTAGGTTTATTGAGACTCAATAATTTTTCGCTCTGTTCCTTAGAGATAATTTCTATTGATAAGATAATTCTATTGATAATCAATAATTTATATTGATCTGTCTTCATGTTCATTGGCTTTTTCTTCTGTCATTTTCTGATAGTAATAAATCGATCTAAGTTAATTCCTTTCTCAGAAATTATATTTTCTTTTCTCAATTTCCCTTTGGCTTTTTAAGAATAGTTTTCTGTGTCTTTGCTGGGATTTTTCTAGAAATAATTTCTTACGAACGTATTTTCCTTTATGTTTTTGAGCATAGTTATAATGGCTACTTAAAATTCTTATGTGTTAATTGCAATATCTGGGTCATCTTGATATAGTTTCAGTTGATTCCGTTTTCATTTGGATATGGGTCACATTTTCTTGCTTCTTTATATGTCTAGGATTCTTAGATTATATCCCAGACATTATAAATGATACAATCCAGAAATTCTAAATTCTGTTATATTCTTCATAAGGGTATTGATTTTTGTTGTCTTTGTTACAACAGGCAGTTAACATTGCTTGACTCATACTCCTAACTCTGTCTCTCCTGTGGTGGCCAGGAGTTGAAACCCCTGTTTAGTTCTTTTAGTGATAGTTGGGATGCTTACAATTTGTGTCACACCTATGTAATTCAGAGGTCATCTAGATATATTGGAAGATTTTGTACACTGAGTTTAGGGACTTCCCTCTGTGGCTCTCTTCTTTATGAGATACTGCCTTCACTTTCCAGCTACTCTCATTGCTCCTAAGACTCTTATTTGTTTCAAGTCATAAGGATTTTGGGTATTCTATTCAATTTTATCTACCTCAGATGAGACTGCCTAGGGCATTCCTTCAGGCAAAAAAACTCTAAAATATGAAAACTCAACCTTTGCCCTTTCCTTCTTCTAAGTGTAATTTCTTTAAAGTATCTACCTGCTTCTGCTTGTTCTCCAGTGTCTTCAGACATTTTTTTTCCTCAAGGTGTTAGCTGTAGATTTGTTGGCCTTGTAAGAATTAATCTTCCATTATCAGACAGGGATTATCTAAACTATGAGATTTTAGAAAATATAAATCAGACAGGGAATGGTGCTAGCTGATTCCTAATGTATATTTTGTTGACTGTTGTACACATATAACTTTATTTAATGCCGGAGGCTGGCTCCGGCAGGTCCAGGGTTTCCTGAAAGATGGACGGTGTAGGCAAGAGAGAGAGAGAGAGAGAGTGAGCCCCGAGATTCTTTCTGATCACCAGGCAGGCATCTCCGCTCTGACTGGGGCTCAACTTTATTTTATCATTAAGTGTTTTGGGGATGGCACAGAAGTGGCATTTGCCTTAGACAATGATTTCTGATAAACTTCTTTGATATGTAAGAATTTCCTAGAACATAGATATGTAGAAGACTCATGCATAACGTTTACAATAGTGATTGAGGTAGGGGATTTAGATGCTTATCCTATGGGGAAGGAAGGTGTCTTTAGCATACCAGACAAAGTTTTTAGCGTAAAAAGGGTGAAGTTACTTCTTTGTGGGCAGGGGTCAATAGTTTGTTTGTTTAAGGTGGAAGTATCGAGAAAAACAGGTCTTTCAGGGAACACCTTTGCTCTCTTAATTACAAAAGAAGTTCCTCAATAGGTTCCTTCAAGGGAGCAATCAGCATATACAAGGCCAGAAAATGCTCCAAGCAGAAACAAATGGGTGGGGGTGGATATTTGCCCTTAACTCTAAATTAGCCTCTTTGTCTCAGGTCCAGACTCAAGCCCCTTTTATTATGTAAGTCTTGGATCTGCAAGGCCCTTAGGAAGAGCCTTTTAACAATCATCCACAATGTTTTCATCTGAAATCTCTTTGGAAAAGGCAGAATATGCCTTTCCTTATGAGCAGTCTGTGTGGGGAATACTGGTCTGATCTGGAATATTGTGAGGCCTGGTCAATACCAGCAGCCTCATTTCCAACGTGAGCCAGTAGTAGCAGACGGAGATACCAGTTTTCATTTCTCATGGCAGGAGCTGTGCAAACGCTACCATATCCTTGCTGTGACTGTCATCCAGAGAGGCCCGTGCGGCTCCCAGCAATTTAAGACTTAGTATAGCATGGATTGGATATTTATAAATATATTACATATTTATATTTATATATTTTATGTATTTATTTTAATATCTTTTCATCTGTTATGTTTGTCCCCTTTTATGTATTTTACAGAAGAGAAAGTATTATATTTTAACTTGTATCTTTTTTATGATTCTTTTTAACGTTTATTTATTTTGCGGAGGGGGCAGAGAGAAAAGAAGAGAGAATCCTGAGCAGGCTCTATGCAGAGGCTGACTTGGGGCTTGAACTCAGGAATCTGTGAGATCATGATATGAGCCGAAATCAAGAGTCGGATGCTCAACGAACTGAGGCACCCAGGTGCCCCTTAACTTGTATCTTTTTGTTTCAGTAACCTTCATGTTTTTAAAATTGGCTATATTTTTGATTATTGGACAGTTTTTCTGCTAAACAAGGATGAGCTTAGATACATGAATAATTATAATTTTAAGTGCAAAAATTAATATGACCATAGATGATATGTTTACTACCCATGATAAATTTTTAAAAATTAACCAAATCCATGTCTCTTAGAAAGGGAAATAGCAAGTTCAAATGGTTTGACTTTTGACATTACAAGTGTTGTCAAATTGGTTTTAAAAAACAAAGATATATTTAGCATGGCACTTTGCTACAGTTCATATTTAAATTCTATATTTGTGTAATCGAGAGTATGATTTTTAAAATAATTTCAAATGCACTGTATATTATACATTTCTGATATACTGTAAACAGGATGTTTTGTTTACAGCTGTTCAGATCCACTAAATATCTGTAGATTTGCTTCCTCAGCTAGAGCAGGAACTTACTGGCTATAACTCCCTGCCTTGTTCAATAACTTCCAGTAATTATCAGGAAGAAAATGCAATAAATTTATGTAATAGACTGCCCCTTTGCTATAATATACAATCAGAGGCGATCAATGCTTCTTACAATAAGGAGAAGAATTACAACTGTGTTTTATTTTATAGCTTTGGTAATACAGCTTTGGAAACCACCAGAGGGAGTAGAGTTAAACTTCAGTGGTCAAATTCCATTGCGGTAAAACATAGCCTAAGGCTGACATTTTACAAAGTAGCAACACAACAAGGGATTGTGTACTTCTTAGCAGACTATTTTATTTGTTCACCCAGCCAGCTAGTGGAAGACCTCCGTATATTGCTGCTCTTTTAGTTCATATGCCTGGAATAATGAGAATCTCCCTGAATATAATAAATAATAATCAAGTTTAACCTTTGGCCATATCGTTATAAGAAGGGAAAGATAGACATAGTTGATAATGAAACCTCCAGTGTTGCAGCAACCCACGATAACTTGTTCATTACAAACTTATATTTGTTACGGTTTTAAAAATATACTTTTATTGTGGTTTAAATCAAAGGGCATTTTTGAGTCCTGCCTAGTTATGTTTAAAGTATAATTACACGCTACATATCTTGGTAAGTAAATGAAAGCCTTTTCTTGGTTATTTGTTATAAATTTTACTTTGCCTGTAGCTAAGTGAAGGCCAGGCCTCTAAAGTGTTTCACGTATAATGCACAGTGAATATAAAACAGTCCATTAATTGGGATAATAGGTCTCAGCATGTAATTGCATTTCTTAGGTGCTATGGATAGCAACTGGGTGAAGTGGTATTTATTCAAGGTTGTTAGTCACCCATGGATAACTTTATTTATCCACTGATGCTTAAATAAGGCGTCATCCATCAGTAAGAATATTTATGAAGAAATTTATAACAAAAATCATTATTGCATCTCAAATTATGTAAGGAAACAGTATATAAAAGTTACTGAAGAATGCCACAATAAAGTCTTGCCAATGCTCAGGTTACTTGCTTTTATGTAGGTGGACAGTAAAATATAGTAGAAACTCAAGAATAAATGTGAACTAAACATGATTACTCTGCTTTATATTGTGCTATCCAGCAAAATACCTGAAAGACATGAAGTAAACTTTATCAGCAATTTCTAGCCCCATGAACTTGCAGTTTTTTTAAGAAAAAAAGAATTCAACAACAGTCTGTCAGTGTGCCACAAACCTTTGCAATCTCTCAAATAGTGTCTGTGTGAGGCTTTATTTACAGTTGTAAAAATGTTTCCTTTGGTTTTTATTTAATAGATTCTTGGCTGTTTCTAAGGTGTTAAAAAAAAACACATGTTCTATTTTATTATGGGGAGGACTCCACAAAATCAGGAGTTCGACTGATCCACCACCCTTCTGAACCCCTGAGCATCCTATCTTCACCTGTTATGTGTTCTGAGATATCTGGATGAGCTCCATGATGTCCTCTGTCCTGTTTACAACAGTCTCTCTGAAAGGACTCTGGGATTCCTAGACTCCTGGATCATCCTATTCCTGACTGTGTTTCCTATGAGGCTCTCTGGTCTGTGAGGCAACACTTCCACTTTCTCTACCATATCAATTACTGTTTCTTAGCTTTGTCCTTCTCCATACCATCTATCAACTTTTCATTTATTAAATAATTATACATTGGTCTATTCCCTGTCATAGTAGACGCACTAAAACTATTTCTTAAATGACTGACTGACTGACTGACTGAATCTTTTTCCTTTTTTTGATGCAAACTAGACATTTCTAAAATTAAAATGGAAAAAGTGTTTTATTGGAAGAGGAGTACTTTATGGAGCTCCAAACAACATCTTCTTGTGCTATTGGATAATTCTAGGGAAACAGAACTATTACTCCTTCCTGTACCAAGAATTTCTTGTACCTGTCTGTTACTGATCACATCATTCCCATAAATTTGAAAATGGTTCTGTTTATTGACTTGGGAAGACTTTGCTCCATCTGGTGTTCTTGTTAGACTATAATAATTAGTACTGCCTAGGTTTTCCTCAATTTTGTTTATGTATAACCCTTCATATAGGTTAGGATATGCATCATGTACCATAAGTAAGGATTACTTGGCCCAGGAACTTTTTTTAATGTTTATTTTTGAGAGAGAGCAAGTGCACAAGTGGGAGAGGGGCAGAGAAAGATGGGGGGACAGAGGATCCAAATCAGGCTCTGTGCTGAGAGCAGAGAGCCCAATGTGGGGCTCAAACTTGCAAACCATGAGATCATGACCTGAGCTGAAGTCAGACACCGCTGACTAAGCCACCCAAGCACCCCTGGCCCAGGAACTTTTAAAATTTGAATTGATATACTGTAGGAGCTTCTTGATTCAGACCAAAATTTTAAGTTGTCCCCTTTTCAATTTTATTAAGCTTTTAGAGTATTGGCATGAGGTCATAAAGCTATTTGGCGAAAAACTGAAAATTAAGAAAAAAAAATCTGTTAAGGGTTGTATCAATTTCATTGGCAAATTCACTCTTAGAAATGAGCCAGTGTTCTAAGAATCTTGGCATTTTCCTTTCAGCTACAAAGAAATATGAGACACAAATTAATCACTTTATCCTTAAAACCCTCCAGATGCATTTTTAGAAAAGAGACATTTACTTATTCTCTAGGTTTTCTTAGAGTACACTTCTAATGACAAAGAATATGTAAGTGGTCTATTATAACACTGCATAGCAGGAAAAATAGAAGACTTAAAGACTTAGAAGACAGAAATTACTGATTTTGAAATCAAAGCTCATTGATAACCTAGCATAATATCATTGTTAACTAGTATTGATGGGTGTTTATTAACTTTAATATTTCTATGCATTTTCCATAATAAATCGGGAAGAAACATTGTGTTTATTATATGATACTTTTCTAAACTTTTGATCTACAATACCACATTTTTAGGAAATATGAGACATACTGTTTTTTAGAATCTTATTTGGCATGGTCATTAAAATGAGAATAACTGTTCTTCACGGATTCAATATGGATTATGTGTTCTTAATGCCATTTTAGGACTAACAGAGGAGTACATTCATGTTTAGTTTTATGGTTGAAAAAGGTAATGAATTGAAATAATGAAGAAAGATGCTACCTAGGCTTCTAATGTGGTATACCTAAAGAAATTTTCAGTGAGAAGACTGCATCTTTTCTGTCCCCAGATCATCTTTGGGAAAATTGTGGTTGAATAATATATTGGTATCTTCTATCTTAGAATAACTCCTTCTCTACAGACCTTCCTTCCATTATCAAGTTTTAAAAAATTTCCTTTGAAACTTACGTTGACTTAAAATCTACTTTCTTAAGAAGCACTAGTGAAAGGCTTTGGAATGGAATTATCTTTTATAATATATATCCCTATTGATATTTAGGCATCAATTTAAACTTTGTATTATACACTTGTCTTCATAGTGCTCTCTGCATAGGGAATGATTCCAGTTATATGAACATGTACCTAATACTGATTAGAAATTCTGCTTATTCTCAGAGATGTATCATTCAGACACTGCAAGGAAGGACTTATTGCCTCAGCTGTCAGCAGTTCTAGGTAGTTATGGAGTTGCAGAGAATCACCTGTCTGAAATCATATTCTTCCAGGGGCAGCCCACAGCCCAATGACTGACTGAGGTGGGACAGAAAAGCCCTAGTCATTGTGGTCCACCATGGCCCAAGTCCAAAAGCCCATATATGCTACACAGCTCCTGGTGGAATTGACCAAAATTGGTAGGTCTGCAACACAGTTTGACTTTACCTTGTGTCCAATTCTGCTTCCTCCCTCTTCCTTTCAAACATTAGAATTTGGTTCCAGGGCCCCCCCAACCTGCAGTATTATGTTTTTTATATATAGATTCATACCGTCTTTTCATACTTTTATTACTAATATTACAACCCAAAAGATGACTTGGCCTCCAACAATATGAACTATCATAAGAGTCACATCTGTCAAGCCTCTTTATATATTCACCATAGCGGGAATGATCCATGATTGTTAAAATAGTGTGTAAGCAAAAGTAAGTCATATGACCTTTGATCATTCCTTCACCTCTTCCTGACCATATCCTACCACCCATCTACTACTTTTACAAAATGATTAGAAAGTAAAAATGGTGGAGGAGGAAACTCCAAGGGCTGATGTCTCCAAATACACACTGAAAAGTAAGTGAAAACTATCAAAGTCAATTTTTTGGAACTGGAAAGTAAACAAAGGTTTATAGCCATCAAGCAATAATTTCATCAAGGAAGAGGCAGCTTAAACATGGAAGTAGAGCTTTGTGGTGTTTCAGTTAGTTTTGCCCCATCCTCCTCCCCGGTTCACCAATTGTCTTGAAGCTAACACTCATATTCTTGGTGTGGGTACCTGTTCTCAGAGGTAGCAGAACTTGTGTTTGTCTGTTTTGACCTATCTGAGGTTTCTCTAAAGGCCTGACACAAGGTGCTTGATTTAGGTATTTAATCCATTTTGAGTATTTTTCTGTGTGGTATAAAAAGTGATCCAGATTCATTCTTTTGCATGTGGCTGTCCAATTTTCCCAATGCCATTTATTAAAAAGACTGTATTTCCTCCATTGTATATTCTTTTTTCCTCCCATTGTATATTCTTACCTCCTCTTTCATAGATTAATTGACCATATAAGCATTTACGTCAGGACTCTCTGACTTATTCCATTGATATGTATGCATATTTTTGTGCCAGTACCCTACTCTTTTTATTACTGTAGTTTTGTAGTATTTCTTGGAATCTGGGATTCTGATACCTTATGCTTTTTTTTCCTCTCAAGATTGCCTTGCTTATTTGAGGTCTTTTGTGTTTTTATACAAATTTTAGGATTATTTATTCTAGTTCTGTGAAAAATGCAATTGTTCTGTAGATTACTTTGGGTAGTATGGATATTTTAATGATACCAATTCCTTCAATCCATGGCATGGTATATGTCTTTCCATTTATGTTGTCCTCAGTTTATTTCAACAGTGTTTTATAATTTTCAGAGTATAGGTCCTTCACCTCCTTGGTTAAGTTTATTCCTAGGTAGTTTATTTATCTGATGTAATTGTAACTGGGATTGTTTACTCAATTCCTCTTTCTGGTACTTCATTATTAGTGAATAGAAATGCCACAGATTTCTGTATATTAATTTTGTATCCTGCAACTTCACTCAATTCATTTGTTAGTTTTAATAGTTTTTTTGGTGGTATCTTTACAGTTTTCTATAGATAGTATCATGTCATCTGCAAATAGTAACAGTTTTACTTTTTCCTTACTAATTTGGATGCCTTTTCTTTTTTTTTGTCTGAATGCTACAACTAGGACTTCCAGTGCTATGTTGAATAAAGTGATGAGAGTGGACATCCCTGTCTTGTTTTTGACCTTAGAGGAAAGAAAAGCTTTCAGTTTTTCACTATTGAGTATGTTGTTAGCTGTGGGTTTTTCATACAGGGACTTTATCATGTTGAGGTATGTTCAGTCTTAATCTACCTTGTTGAGAATTTTTATTGTTAACAGATGTTATATTTTTCTTCATCTACTGAGATGACCACATGGTTTTTATTCTTCCTCTTCTAATAACATACACTTAACATGAAAACCTCATGACTCAGCAGGTACTTTCGGATCTTGGATGCAGGTAGAATGACTTCGGTCAAAATGATGCTGATCCTGTTTTGGGTTTTTGGGGGAAATTGAATTGATTTGCTGAAATTTTCTTTTCTTTTTTAATATTTATTTTTGAGAGACAGAGACAGAGTGAGAGCAGGGGAGGTACAGAGAGTGAGGGAGACACAGAATCTGAAGCAGGTTCCAGGCTCTGAACTGTCAGCATAGAGCTCTGTGTGGGGCTTGAACTTACGAACCAAGAGATCATGACCTGAGCTGAAGTTGGTTGCTTAACCAACTGAGCCACCAGCCACCCTGATTTGCTGAAAATTTTCATAAGTCCTTGGTAGAGTCTCCTTCACTTGTCCTTTCTTACTTTCATGCAAGCAGAAGACCAAAATTACAATTACACAGTCCCTCAAAGCATTCTGGTTATGTTAGCTTTTCAGTACCAATGACTTAGATAATATATGAAATAATCCCACAAGGAAAAGTTTAACGTGATTTTTATAATCAGGATGCACTAGTATCAAAAGTAGGAATTTGAAACCCTTTTGGATTTGTAACAACACATTATTTTCTGCTTGTTTCCTTTCTCCTAAGAGAACCTACAAAGCATTTGTTTATTACAAAAATTATTTTTGTGTTTGAGAAATGTTTGAAATATAAAAATGTGTAAAGAAGAAAATGCATACCAGCTGTAATTCCACTTTATTTTTCTGTTGTCTTTTTGAGATTGAACTTCATGTACAATGTTGTATCTTTGTTTGCATATGTTCATGTTTTAAAAAATGAACAGAATAAAGGATTTTGTTAACATTTGGAGACTTTTGTCATTAAACTACATGGGATATTGCAGAATTAGGGATGAGACTTATAGAGCAAGAGCTTGGATCAGGATATGATATGTCAGAGCTTTTAATTTAAAATTTAGGTTTTGGAATGTAACATTTGTTAACCGTTTTATATTTCATTGTCAGTGGAACTACAGGATCAGAAAAGTGGGTGTTTATGTAAGCCAGTATGTCTCAACTGTTTTTTATGGATGAAGACCCAGTTTTTTACCTCTATTTTACTCCTGTTCAATTCTTTGTGGAGGAAATTATCATAATTTTCTTTTAGATTCATATGCCAGTTACAATAAATAATTTGTTAATTGCTTGGGAATCTACAATATACATATCTGGACCCAAATTATAGGTCACCCTGTGCCAACAAGCAGGTCTGCCCTTCACCCAATCTAGGAAAAACAGGCAAGTAAATACTTAATTTATTAAGGAAAGAATACAGGAATGAATTGTGAAGGTCTCTATTCTCCAGCATTGGGTTTGGGGCTGGGTATTTTCTGATTAGATATGGATCATGCTGAAAAAAAAGCACTCTGAATGGAGAGTAATTTGTAGAGTCATCTGTTTGTACATTTAGTAGAAAAGCAATCATTATAGGAATTTATTGTGCACTTATTGTGTGCTTAGAATTCTGCTAGATGTTATGTGAGGAGAAGAAAATCATGGAAACAAACACAATGTCCTTCATTTCTCAACTTCCCAATTCTAAATTTGTAAATCAAAGTAACACCTCTCACTTGGCAATAATTCATATTAGTGCTTTGGATGCATTTATTTATTTTATTTTATTCCAAACTTCAAAAACCATACTAGTTCTAGAATAAAGTGAAAAGCAAAGTGGAACTATCCCAAGTTCCAGAGCTTCCCTGGGAATATAGCACTTTTGTAATGTCCATTATTAACAACTGGGTGCTCCTGTGATTATAAGGAATTTCCTGGGATAGCTTCCCTTCTGCCCTGCTGCCCCTGTATGAGAGTTCAGGAGCACCCAGTTGTTAATAATGGGCATTAGAAAAGTGCTATAGTTAAATCAGAATTGCTTCCAGGGAAGGAACTCATAATGATTCTCATATTTGTTTCTTGCTGCATTGCTGGTTTCGTAAGAGGAATGAAGGCTTTGACTTAGAGAACTGGGAGTATTCATTCACCTGCTCTGGAAGTATGATGTTGCCATCTGAAGTTCTCGTTAATGCTGCAAAAGTTGTGATGCAATTTCCTGGAAATAGCTGTAGAGACAGGTCAAAATTTCCAAAGTTTAATTTTGCTTCTATTTTAGGCTGCCAGGTTTCAAATATAAAGGGGTAGTCCAGCCCTGAATCTAATTTTTATTCTTATTTTTATTTTTTTTGATGATATAACATCACTTTTATTAATTGTCTTCAATCACAGTTTGATTTTACAGATTTGGCCTCTGAGTGATTTTGGATTTCTACGTGACAGTCCTAATGGCCACAGATTTTCTGATGATTAGCAAGCATTTGTTCTTTTGATTTCTCTCTCCTATTCAAGTGAATTTATTACTGCCACTGAAACCATGTACTTACTTATAAACTATTTGCTGTTTAGCTTTAGTCATTTTTAATTGTTAAATACAAAGGAAAAGTGACACACACTGCACGCTATATTAGTTTAAAATATATGGATACAAATGTAATCCAAAATAAGTCCTCCAAATTTTATGATAAATATAAAAATATTTTTAGGGAAAAAAACCTGGGTGACAATCTCACTCTTGAACTCTTGGTTTTATAGCTATAATGAAAGTAATCTTCTCTTGAATATGCCTCATATTTTAGCTACATTTTCATGTCAGGATATTAATTAGTCTTTTAAGTCCAAACCAACAATAAATACCATGAGTTCAACCTAATTAAAAGCTGCAAAGTCACATGCTTGGTTCACTCATTGGAAATTAAGTAATGAAGTTTCAGTGATCCCATAAAGGATTCCTCAATTTCTTTTAAGTGAGTCCTGACTCATACTGTACATAGAATATCAAATATAGAGAAAAATAAAATCTTTGGAGTCTATTATAGTCCATAATAACATTATAAAAGTCCATTTGATCACACAGCAATGTAGTGGTTCCTTATTCATAAATATACAAATTAGTACTCTTAGACTTTGAAATAAAAAGGGAAGTAATACACCTATTTCAAATTATTATTTTTTTAAAAATTACTACTTCCTAAGACATTTAAAATTGAAGATGGCAGTGTTCAAACCTTACTCCCTTTAATGTAGCCACACGACGAATCCGAATCTGAAAATACAGTGCCAGGACTGGAGTCAAGTCTTTTGGTTCCAAAGCTGTCTTTTCCACAGTTGCCATTTTATCTTCTTTAACTCTGCAGTAATGTCATGAATATCCATATCCAGTCTTCATTATGGGACAACTAGGTTCACATTGTTATTCACAAAGATTCTAATTATGATGACCTGAGAATTTGAGATTACTTGTACAACAGGCCTATAGCTTGAGCAGAAATAAATGTCATGCTATTTTAGAAACTGAGTAACTATCAAGGAACATGATGGTACTGTGGCCCATAATAAGAGGAGACATGCTTATTTGAAGAAAAGGAAATTTCTTATTTTGTGCCAAGGAGAAAATGGACCAAATAATAAAGTTCCCAGATGGGAATTCACAAAATATAATTTATAATTCAAGTCCTTTTTTTTTGGTGGTCTACTAACATAAATTATAAACACATATAAATAACTGATGAGTTCATTTTCTATTAACATAGGGTGGCCCTTGCTTGACAGTTTTATATTTTCTCTGCAAATAAAAGAGCTGACAAAAAAAAAATCCTGCTTCTATCAGCTTTATACATTTACTTGAATGGGCGCTCTTCAACATGTATGAATACACAGTTAAAGGATCTCACTTAGTGAACAATTTCAGGCATAATGAAGGAGTTCTATAATTAGTGAACATGTATCACAAGAAATCAGGGTAACTTCTTCTGCTTCATCCTTGGAAACCCTGTATTTTCCACCACATTGGCAACTCAGAGAAAAAGAGTGATCATCTTCATTCCAACACATTTCTTCAAGATATACTTGAGCATCTACTGGTCCTGTATTTCTTAAATCACCTTCAGTAATATGAGTTTTTGATACTTTTGTTTTAGGTCTGACATACTTGCAGATGGGTCTGCCCCCAGAATGCTGTACCAATCCTTCTTTGGTATCTGCTCAAATGCCATCATCCATTGAACAAGAAGTGGGCCTTCTCCGATAGGCGAACTTCATAAGAGTCCTTAGCACCCACTCCTCGCCTGCAGTCAGCCAAAATCCTGAATCTAATTTTTAAAAGAGCCTGAAGAAATCTTTTTTTTTAACTCTTGATTTAATTTTTTTTCTTACAAATAGTTTATCGTCAAGTTGTTTTCCAAGAAATCTTGACTTTTCAGTAGATAGCTCATAAATGTATTGATGAAAACATTAGGCAGAGGTCCTTTCTTATTTAGGGTGGTTAGTTATTCTATGTAAAATAAATTAATTACACTATAGTGGTGAAGAAAAATTACAAAAAAATTCTTGAATTCATAACTTGAGTTAAGGGATCAGTAGACTGGATAGTTCTTTCTAACATCTGTTATGGAGTTCTTATTGCATGGATCCATTGCTTAATAGGATCTGTGGGCATGTGTAACAATAAGAGAACAAAGAAATGGTGCTTGCCTATTTATAACAGACCTTTTCTCACTTGCTCTCATTCTTACAAATGTACATTTTCCTCTGTTTAAGTAAAACTCCAATTTCTATTTAAACGCGTATTTGTGCATTATCCACCTGCTATCATGCTCTTTTAAGTCATTTACCTCCTGTCTCAGAGGTTCCTTAGGAACATTTTGGGAAGTGGTATTTAAACTCCTCTCCCTTTCTCCCTTTTTCATTTTACTACCTTTATTCTGATGACTCACAGTTTTAGTCTGGGGTAAGGAAGATCGTGTAACCTACATTTCTCAAACATGACTCTTTTATAAATCGTTTTCCCCCATGATCCATATTTACCCTGATACAGCTTGTACTTCTTCCAAATGAAATTTGTCTCCAGCTACCTCCTGTTTTCCATGCCTAACAGAAGACAGGCTTTCCTGAAAGCATAGCTGTTTAGTGTTTATTTGTGCTTATTGGTCACTCCATGAAAGGGTGGGTTTTAATCACTTATTTACACCATTGGTGAGGAAGGCATTCCTGCCCTAGGGTTATAAGTATGGCTAAACACATGACACTCAACACTGGAGAGAAAAGATTGACCATAATTGTTAGTCACATATGCATACAGCCCAGGGAAGGAGGGCACATAATATCACACAGTTCTACGTGGGAGCTGTATTCAAGAACAGAGTAAATAACCACGAGGGCTGTAGGAGGCAGATTTTGTAGTAGGGTATGGTGGTCCCCTGGTTTCCGTAGGTGGATATGCTTAGCTTGTTTGAATAATTCTGTGGGCTGGCAGGGAACTGAAATCCACTATTTAGGGCTAAGCAGGAAATGTGCCTGGTCTCATCTATAAGGAGGAGTGTTTGACTATGGGGCCTTATCTTTGGGAACCTAGTAAGGAGGAGAACTTGTAGTTAGACAACTCGAGGCCCTCCAAATTTTGTCAGATGTCAAGACAGCACATAATATTGGGTCTTAATTGTACGCCTTACACAACAATTGATCCCTTGATATCTTGACATCAATCTAAAGCTACATGATGACTAAGACTTCTAGGGAATAAGTGAAGTGCCTCCTTAAGAAATCAAGTAGACTCTTGATCAAAGGGAGAGGACCGCATGGTGAGTGTACTTTATATATGTCCCTGTTTAAAGCCAGTTAAGGCAATTGGGAGATCTGTGTGGCATTGGAGTAGGGAGTACATGTGCCTATGTGGTGTGAACTTAAACTAATCAATGCCTGTGGCAATATTGGCATAAGGATCCATTTCATCCTTTTAAACTTCAATACGAATTGTTTGAAGAATCCATTATTCCTCAATTAAACCACTTGCCTGGGCCTATAGGGGTGGTAGAAGTGCCATTGAATGTCTTCATTAGGATCTAAGTTTTGTGTATTCGAAGACATGAAACAATTGTCTTGATCATTATCAGCAATGTCTGGAGCTCTGAATTAAATAAGGAGTATCCTTATATTATGGCCTTAGTATCCTAGAGATATCTGTTACCTTGATTTATATTTTGGTTATTATGGGGCAAGAGATTCCCAGAGTTATTTACCCAGAGGAGATAACTCTTAGGCCATTGTCTAAGTGTTGAAAAGAATAGGTGGGGACAATTGCTGGCCATGGCATCTAGTGCTGAAATGTCTGTATGAAGTATGGTTAGTTGCGTTGACCTTTAGGTCTGGTCCCTCATCAGGGACATCTGAGTACTAAGCTCCATCATTTGTATCATGGCAATACTGTCCATAAAGTGTATGAACTTCCATTGTTGTTCACTTAGTTGATCTCAAGGGACTCTGGGTAGCCAAGGGGTCTGGAAGAGGAGTGACCCCTCTGGCACCATGGCCTCTGGCAAGGGACTGAGAGGAGAGAGTAGAATTCACTCCTTCCTACAAGTGGGATGTGCCAGAGGGACCAGGTTTGACTCCATTCTGTACCAGGGAGGCCTTTGTAGTCATGTTAAACTTTCAAGGTGCTGTTTTTATACCCCAAGGCATAATGGCCAGTTGAGTGCAGAGAGTTGTGGGTCCAAGACCTGTGAAAGCCCAAACTTCTAAAAGAGCCAAGTAGATGGCCAGCAATTGCTGCTTTCATGGTGTATAACATGTGGCCAAGGAGAGCAGTTTCTTGAATCAGAAATCTGTGGGCAACATGGGTGGTCTGGAGACTCTGGGAGGCATGACAGGAGGTTGCTAAAGCCACTAAAATAAGGCCTGTTCTATGGCAACTTGGACAGATTCTAGAGCCTTTTTGGAGGGGTGCCTTATATAGTGGGCTGATTTGCAAGTAACAGTGTGAGATTAAATAAAATTTTTGAATGAGGAATGTGTTGCTTCCAGTGTCCAAAAAAACCTAAAAGATGTTGGCTTTTTTTTTTTTTTTAACACTGAGGATGCAAAGAAGATCAATAGTTGTCTCTTAGAAGTGTTGGAGATGGAAAGATTCTTAGGTTACCAAATAATTTTTATGAATTTAACCAAAATTGCTGTGTATTGAACAGAGGTCCATCCCTTTTTGCAAGCCCTTTTATATTTCTATGTTTTGAATAAATATGGCAAATGAATTTTCTCCTAAGAGGTTGTAATCCATGTAATGTCATACCTGTACTCATGGAGAAAGGTTGATATGATTAAGATATTGCCTATAAAGATTGTAGGCAAGTATCACTTCCCTTGGGATATGAAGGCACACTATGACTGAAAGGCTCTTGAAATAGGCACCAAACAGAACACTTTGGCCAAATATGTAATAGCAAAATATATTTCAGTTGCTGATTGGATGGAGTTAGTAATTTTGATCATGTTGGGTATTAGATATGAAGGCCCTAAAGGATGGGTCCACAGCATTAAGGTTATGTTAGCCACTGTAAAGTGCTATTCATTCCACGCTTAAGAACATGTGGTTGGATTGTTGAAAGGAGAAACAGTGGGGATAATCACCCATTCACTAAATAGGTCTTGTATGCTGGGTTTCAATCCTTTAAGGCCATGTTTCAATTTATATTGGGTTATATTATCTATCATAACTAGGGATATGATCCATGGAATCCTGTTTTCTCAACCCAATTTGTGTCAAAGACTTAATGTTAATTTATTAGCCATTGTGTCAGAGTGTCTATTACTAATTATAGGTTTGCCCTAAAATTAGGCTATTGGTGTTATGGTGCTAATGGGTGCTATCACCATGAGGGAATTTAGGCTAAGGAATAGTTCCAATGCTAATGTGTATGTTATATTAATTATATTATATTACATTATATTATTATTATATCTTAAAATTTTTTAATGTTTATTTTAGAGACAGAGAGAGGGAGAAAGAGAGAATGAGGGAGGGGCAGAGAGAGAGGGAGACACAGAATCTGAAGCAGGCTCCAGGCTCTGAGCTGTTCGCACAGGTCCCAGTGTGGGGCTCGAACTCACTGACCACGAGATCATGACCTAAGCTGAAGTTGAATGCTTAACTGAACCACCCAGGCACCCCTATATATATATATATCTTATATATATATATATAAGATATATATATATCTTATATTCAGTAACTTCTCTAAGATTACAGGATATGCCAGTTAGTGTGATCCGAGGTATAATTGTAAGCTAAGCCCCAGTATTGATTAAGGTCATGGAAGCTTATCAATTGGTATGTTTCAGCAGCTATTAAAGTTAATTCAGAACCTATGTTGCAGAGGTAGAAAAGCCAATCAGCAATGTTGATTCTTTTTTCTTGTGTAAATTTTTAAGTAAATTTTGAATTTCTAAATGTGTCAAATTGTGGACCTCTGTTTTACTTGTTTCTCTCCTGTATCCATATTTTTTTCTTTCCTATTTCCTTGCCCCAATTGTATATAACTCAGGAGGCATTCCCTCTATCTGCTCATATTGTAAATGTGTTCCTCCAGAGAACCTTAAATCGATATTGTCAGGGTTAGTAGCCTTCCCCATGGCAGTGGGTGCTTTACAGGGTTTAAGGACCCCAGAGTTAAGTCAGGCTTAAATTATCCCCATCACTGTGCCACAGGGTGTCATGGGTGTTTTCTCCTTTAACCTTGAGGACCAGGATCTTTGTTGTTACAGTCACAGGCAGTGGCAGCAGAAATATTTAAAGGTTTTTACGAACTATTAGGAGTGTGGATCTCAACGTATGACTTAAAGGCTATTTTTCCCCTTTTCTCTTTGTTCTAATTCCCTCAGGATATATTGGACTTTGAACCATGTGAAATCACTGATTTGTTTCTGTCTCCATCTGATTACCCATAGTACAGATCTTCTGGTTGGTTTGGGGGAAAGGTTTGAGTACCCACTGGTTCACTTCATAGGCTGTCTCTTCCTTCTCTAGAGAGTTTCAGTCTCCCCAGGTCAGGGTACATATACAGTAATTTTGTTTGTGCACCACGTAGAGGCCATTAAGCCCTGTAATTTTAGCCCTTTACATTATGGTAAGCAACAGCAGTAAGCAAAGCCCGGGCACACTGGCTGGGAGTTTTATATTGGGGGAGTGATTAAATTACCTTCTTTGGTGTTTTTGGAGGGACTAATACCAAATACTCCTTTTCTTTTCTCAGCAGCAGCTGGGCCTTGGACTGCCATCAATGTGCAACTTGATTTCTTTGGGGGTCAGGAGACCCACACACAAGGAAATAGAAGCATAGGAGGTGGACAGGACTGCCACTCTGTCTAAACAGCAAAGGCTCTTGTTAGACAACAGTGCTATGATTAACTCTCTCCAGGTTGGTAGGTCTCTTTCTTTTATATAACCTAAGAAATAAAGAACCATTCTTGGGCCCATCCTAGGGGTGCACAATCACAAACAATATCCATATGGCTGTCCTGAGAGAGTGCCCTAGAGAGAGTTCACCAGAGAGCTATAGCCTTACCTCTGGTAAGCAGAGCTCAAGTGCTGACTGGTTAAGGTGCTGCGTTACCTCACCACCTTTATAGCCAAGAGCATTAGAGACCACTTCCCAAACACAGGTTGAATCCAACAACACATCATGCTGGGGTATTGTCAGTTAACAGCAATTTTTGTTTTGAGGACAAGAGCATTTTAGGGTGGAGAGAGAGGGTAACATCCAAAAAAGGCAACAAAATGCTGCTCAGGCCAAAGCACAAGCCTGAATGGTAGTTCCATTCTAGGTGGCCTTCACCATATGATGGAGCCAATTGGTTAGCCAACAAAAGTTAGGTAACGTTAACCAGGTGTGTTTGATCATGGTGGGGCCATTTAGTTCATGATGCCCATCGTTTTTCTAATCATATCATGGATGAGGGAGTGAATTCTATCTTAAGATTGTGGTGATTGCCAAACACATGCCACTGGATACTTGGAAGATCGTATGGACAATAGTTTGTCAGTTACATATATTCATAGCTGGGGAAGAGAGCACAGCGTGCAATGACGTAGGGCCAAGTGGTGATTGTACCTGGGAAGAGAGTGAACAGTTATGGGGTATGGGAAGCAGGCTTTGTAGTATCAAGAAAATGAGGTGACACCTAGTACCTACAGGAAAATTGGCTTGTTTAAATAATTCCATGGGCTTGCAGGGAACTGAAAACCACTACTTAGGAACAGGAGAAACTGCACGGGGTCTATTTGGTAAGGAGGGTTGTTTGACTGGGACACTTTAGCCTCAGGAACAGAGTGGGGAAGAGAACATGGCATTAGGCCACATGAGGCTCTCCCAGTTCCACCAGATGTCAAGGTAGCAGATAATAGAGAATGTTAATTTTAGGCCTTACCCCACAGTATATAAACAACCAAAATGGGCAATGGAAAGGGTAAAATAAGGAACTCTGAAAAGGAGCTTGTTGACCTGAGATTTGACTTGTTGAGCAGGTAAAGGCCTGCATACAATACTTTCGTGGGTATTTTGTTGTTGTTGTTTATTTATTTTGGGGAGACAGGGAGCAAAAGAATGAGTGGGAGAGGTGCAGAGAGAGAGGGAGACACAGAATCTGAAGCAGGCTCTGGGCCGTCAGCACAGAGCCTGATGCTGCTCTCAAACTCATGGAGTGCTAGATCATGACCTGAGCTGAAGATGGCTGCTTAACCCACTGAGCCAGTTAGGCACCCTGATACTTTCATGGGTATTAACTGAGCTTGATTCCTTCCATCCAGGCAGAAATCTGCGCTGATAGTGGAGTTGGATACAGCCATCCCCCCCCCCCTTTTTTTTTCTGGTCCAGCTGTGGTGGATTAAATTAGGTGGGCTCAGAAATATAGTGTTCAGTCATGAAATTAAAATTGAGAGCCCAGCACTTAGTCTAACGAAAACATCGAATCAAATGAACTAGTCTTTGGAGGAATTAAATTTTGGTACCCACTCATTTTAGGTATCCTTTTTCTGGAACTTGCTCTTCCTGACATAATGTCCATATTCTGTAACCTAAGGCTTATAGCTTCTATGATTAACTCCACTTAACTCTCATTAAATGTTGCAGTCCCATCTCTTCTCTCCTGTGGACAGTCTTTCTGGGCTTTCTGAGGTGACAATTAGCTGAATTTAGGAATCAATTTGTGCTGATGTGTTAATAAGAGAAGGCAGTGGGTCCTCCTTCCCTTCCCAGAGGGCATATGTGCATTTAAATGGTGCTTTGCAGAACACTTTCTCTAACTCTGTTAATCAGATGAAGAATTAGTACTACTCTGTGGTTAAATAACCAGGCTGTGGTCTCAAGCTACTGGATTCAGACCTGGATCTATAATTTCTCTTATGACCTTGGAAAAGCTGCTTAATGCTTTCTGTGCTTTACTTTCCATGTATGTAAAATGAGGGTGATAATAGCTAACATTTATCAAGCAGTTAATATGTGCAGGTGCTGTGCCTGCATAATCTCATTTGATTCTCACATTTCTATGAAGTAAGTAGCATTATTATCCCTATTTTCACATATGAGAAAACTATTAGTATGTCTAATCTGAAGATCTTATAGTTAGAATAATAAAAACTAACATTTATTGAGCACTTACTGTGTGCTAAGAGTTATACTAAATGCTCTGTACATATCTTCTAGTTAAATCTTCACAACTGCTGAATACATTTTCTGAATTATACAGCAAGTCAATTCTCCTAGGTTGAGTTTCCTCATTAGCAGAACAGGGATAATAATAGTACTCACCTTTTAAGGCTAACATACAGCGTTACAATCACATAAAGCTGCTCTAAAGATAAAATGAGTTGATGTGGATCAAGCACAGCTTAAGCACATAGTACATGTTCAACAAATAGTAGGTACTATTTTAATTCTTTGGTTTCCTTTCTCTAGGAAGGAGCTGGATATGGCAGTGGTTACTTACAGCTACCTTTTATACATAACATTTTGTTTTCTCACTGCCTCTGGCATGCCTACTAATCTGAAAGAGTAGCCACAGCTCGCAACTTGCATATGAACCATTTGCTTGTATAGTAGCTACTACATTTTTACTAATGGATGCAATCATTATTTGATAGCAAATTTTACACAAAATAACTGAAAATACACACCTTATAAGTATTCTGAGAACGAGCCATGGCCCTGGTAGGATGTTGATGCAAGGATTCATTGGACCTACTGAACTTGTTACTCATGCTACCCATGCAATCATATGAGTGATACTGAGTGCTTACCATCTGAGTGATGCTATATTAAAATGTTAAAATGTGTAAATGTTCAAATGTGGAAATGTTTGTGTCTTCTACTCCTCTCAGTCATCCTATGAGCTAGGTGTATCACCTTCTATTTTACAGAGGAGAACACGGACACTTAATTAGATTAAGTAATTTAACCAATATTATAAAGCTTGTAATTAGCTAGTAATTCTATAAGTTTCAAAAGTCAAAGCAACTACTTTTCTTTCCCCCATTCTACTTTTTGCTTGATTCTGATCTACTTTGCCAGTTATACTATGTGCCAGTATGAGCTCTCAAAAATAAATAACATTCTCATTTTTTTTTTTAAACAAAAGAAACACAGTAAAAAATTTCCTTCTCAGGCTCTGAGAATACTGTCAAAATTCTTTTCAGCTTATGAATTATGAATCATAAAAGGGATAGCAGATTTTTGTTGTTCTGTATCATAAAGATTTAATTTAGTATGTCTTTTAAAAAATTTTTTTAAATGTTCTATTTATTTCTGAGAGAGAGAGACAGCATGAGCAGGGGAGAGTCAGAGAGAGAGAGGGAGACACAGAATCTGAAAAGAGGGTTCAGGCTCTGAGCTAGCTGTCAGCACAGAGTCTGACACGGGGCTCGAACCCACAAACTGTGAGATCATGGCCTGAGCCAAAGTCTGACGCTTAGCCAACTGAGCCACCAAGGCACCCCTAATTTAGTATGTCTTAAAGAGTATTCTGAATGGAACGTTAGACCTGTGAAATAATCTTTGAAAAACTAGTTTTATATCAAAATGTTTGTATACCCAAATAGGTACTATATCATCTTATTAGAACTTTATAATATCCATTAATGTTTTAAACATTTGAAAAGTCTTGCAGTAAAGACATCTGTTTATGTGTGATTTGTGATTTTTTTTCCTGTTCCTTTTACCATTTCTGCTTTCTTTTGTATTAAATAGATATTTTCTATTGTACCATTTTAAATCCCTTTACATTTCTTTCACTATTTTTTGAATTATTCTCTTAGTGGTTGCCATAGAGATTACAATTAACATGTTACAATTAACATGTTAACTTAAAACTATTCATTTTAATACAAATTTAATGTTAAAGATCTAAAAAAAGATTTGCTCCTGTATACTTCCATTTCTTACTGTCCCTCTTGTGCTTTTATTGTCATAAAAATTACATTTTATATATATTCTGTGCCTGTCAAACAAATCTGTTATTACTGCTACATGCAATATCTTAATTTCTCCTTTGTTTTTAAAGAATAGTTTTGCTGGATATAGAATTCTTTGCTGACAATCCCTTTCCTTTTAGCACTGAATAGTTCATCCCACTGCCTTCTGACCTCTATGGGTTTTTTTTATTTTATTTTTTTAGTTTTTTTAATGTTTATTTTTGTGTGAGAGAGAGGTGCAGAGAGAGAGAGACACAGAATCTGAAGCAGGCCCCAGGCTCTGAGCTGTCTGCATAGAGCCTGACATGGGCTTGAACCCATGAACTGTAAGATCATGACCTGAGCCAAAGTTGGATGCTTAACTGACTGAGCCACCCAAGTGGCCCAGATTTCTAGGGTTTTTGGTGATAATTGGCTGTTAATCTTATTGAGGACCCTTTATACATGATAAGTTGGTTCCCTCTTTCTGTTCTCAAGAATTTTCTTTTTGTCTTTAGATAGACATCAACACTTTGATGTGTCTAAGGATTGATTTTCTTTAAGATTATCCTATTTGAAATTTAAGTTTCTCGGATGCTGGATTAATGTCTTTCATCAAATTTGGGAAGTTTTATGCCATTGTTTCTCTAAATGTGTTTTTTTGATTCTTTTCTCTCCTTTCCTTCTGGGACTCTCCTCATGTGTATTTCGGTACTTTTGATGCCATCCCACAGGTTGCTTAGGCTGTGTTCATTTTTCTTCATTCCTTTTTTTTTTTTTTTTCCTCAGACTGGATAATTTCAGTTGACATATCATCAAGTTATTTTTTCTTCTGCCTTCTCAAATCTGACTTTGAGCTTCTCTAGTGAATTTTTCATTTCAGTTACTGTACTTTATAATTCAAGAATTTCTATTTGACTCTTTTTTATATCTATCTTTTTATTTAAATTTTGTCTTTGGTGAGACAATATTTTCATACATACCTTTAATTCTCTAAACATAGTTTCTCTGACTGTATTTAAAATAGTTGGTTCAGAGTCTACCAAGTCAGTGTCTGAGTTTCTTCAGGGTTCGTTTTTATTGATTCCTTTTTTCCTGTAAGTGGGCTATATTTTCGTATTTTATTGCATGTCTTGTATATTTTGGTTGGAAACTGGCCACTTTAAAAAATATGTAGTGGGGTGCCTAAGTGGCTTAGTCAGTTAAGCGCCCAACTTTGGCTCAGGTCATGATCTCACAGTTTGTGAGTTCAAGCCCATGTCAGGCTCTGTGCTGACAGCTAGCTCAGAGCCTGGAGTCTGTTTCAAATTCTGTGTCTCCCTCTCTCTCTCTGCCCCTCCCCCTGCTCATGCTCTGTTTTTGTCTCTGTCTCTCTCACAAAAATAAGCAAACATTAAAAAAAAAAAAAAAGAAAAAAGAATGTAGCAACTCTGGATATCAGATCTCTACTCTCCTCACGTTTGCTATTTTTGCTGTTAGTTATTTGCTTGCTTAGTGATTATTGTGGACTAATTCTCGAAAATCTTTTTCTTTGTTGTGTGTAGACACAGAAGTCTCTGCTTAATTAGCTTAGTGGTCAGCCAATGATTGGATCAATATTTCCTTACATGCCTAGAACTGATAGTTTCTGTCTTTGTTAAGGGGCTCAATATGTTTGTTCAGGCATGCCTTCAACACTCAGCCATACAGTTAAAAACTCTACCTTAGTCTTTATTTCCTGCTTCTGCAGAACCTCATGGTCAGCTAGTGGTGAGGGAGAAGGGCCTTCCCAAATCTTTCTTCAGTATGTACACAACTCTGGGCATACACACAGCTCTACACACAGGACTTCTAGATTACCAGGAATAATTCATGGCTTTTCAAAGCTCCTATGGATGTCCCATTCAAAAACTTCTACTTTAAAGCTTTTTGGATGATCTGTTTTTTGCCCCAACTGGTATGCACTGTCCTAGACAGCCATAATTGCCTGCAGTTGTTTTTGAACAAGGCCCTTGGGCAAAATCTTTCACACTGAATAAGTTCCTAAAATAAGGATATTCTTGTAAGTTGGATCTTTCAGAGAATAGCAAACAGGTCAAATAATAACTCTATGAGAAGGAGGCTTAGAAGGATCTGCAACTCCATATTGCCTCTACTGATTCCTGCAGGGCATTTGCTTTTCACCGTGATGATGGGCTATTGGTTTTCAACAATGCTAGTGATCTGGGAAAGAAGCAATGAGAATAGGGTAAGTTTAAAACATCACAAAGCTTGGTGTTATTAGTGAAATTCAGCTGTTTTTGTTGAATAAACACTTCCCAGATTTCTGCCAGATTGGTTAATTTTCAGTGTTCTGAAAAAAACTGATTTGACAAGTTTTTGCCAGTGTTCTAATTGCTTTAATCAAGGAGCAGGTTTTTGTTTTTTTTTTTTTTAGAGGTTCTTATTCTGTTGTATTTGCTAATGTATTCTTACTACATGATCTTGACCTCTTAGGCCTGTTAGTATATCTAGTTAAGCTAACCAGCAATACACTGTGTGAGAATGTTTGATGGCCTTTTAAATTTGCCTAATATTCTTCTGACATGGATATGAAACATAGAATGGTCATTGAGTGTTTCTTAAATATAGAAAAAATATTTATTTGAGCTTGGCATGTGAGAATCAAACACTGTGGGGTTTTTTTTAAATAAATTAAAACGACATAAATTTCTTTACCATAATGTCTTACTATGAGACTGCTTTCCCAAAGATAGGTACTCATATGTATGGAATTTAAGTTTTAAGGTTTATAACATGAAGTCCCAAGAACTGATTGGGAAAACATTATGCTCTTAACTGCCACATGTTGATCTATTAGCAATTAGTGATATCCATAAATGGTATCTATAAATGATATTTAAAAAGTAGGTGCTAAACTATGCACTGAAATTCAAGGATTTGAGCCATATTTCATATAATGTCTACATAACCCATATATAGTATCATTATATGGCATTTTTATATAAATCTATTAATCTATAAATATAGTATATGTATATATATATCATCTGAAAGGTAATCGATTTGATAAAAATACATTCTGTGTATAATCTAAAAAAGGAGTGATTTTTTTTAACATTGTAATGCAAAAGGGCATCCTTTCCAAAGCTGTAATTCCATTACATTTTCAACTATAATTTTCCAAAGCATGAGAAATAATAAATAAAATTCTATAAATGGGTGATACTCTTGGAAGGCCTGGATTTTAATTTAAAGAATATACTTTTTAAGATATTAATAACTACTTGTGAGTGATGAGGCTGATGGCTCTCTTCTTTAAAGAGTAATAAAATATGATAGGTAATCAGAAGTCTAAATTTTACTTAGAGTAGAAAACTAGATGACACATCATCTTACTTGATGATCACAGTAAAACAAACATGTATCTCCAGTGGAACTGATACTTAAGCTCTGTATACAGTTTTTTAAGGCTATAACATTACTGTTTACCAAAAGCAATATCATTAAAAATGAATACAACCTTAAAAGAGAAGTGACCTTATTTCTTACCTAGCTGAAGACTTAAAGAAAAAAAAAAAAAAAAGGTTGCCATCAATATTTTTTTCCTGTTGTAACACCACACATTGCAGTGTTACATATAGGAGTAAAGTATTCTGTATTGATTGCCTTTTTTTTTTTTTTTTTACAAGATGGATGTTCAGTGAATGATATACAGGATGCCTATACTTTCCATTGTGCTTTTGGAGTCAAGTAAAGTAAGTTTGTGAGTTAGGAAAATAAAACTTGGTAAATATAAAAAAGGGAAAATTCATGATAGCTGTTAAATTATTTGCCTCTTAAAGGGTTTGTGGACAATATGAAGTGAAAACATTGCCATTGTTCAGGAACTTTGTAGAGAAAAATTCACATTTACCCTTAAACCGTATCAGGCAGTATTTTGAGGTCAGTAGATATTTTTCTTCTGTGGGCCCATCTTTTCCTTTCTTGATTTTTTTTTTCATTTTTAGCATCCTCATCACTCCTCCAGGGTTTTCAAATTGATTCCTTACTCTTCCTGATAGGGAAAAATAAACAAGTGAATATTCTTAACACTAAGGTATTGGGAAATTATTGGTTTTCTCTTCAAAGGTACTTGCATCTTAAGCAAATGGACATTTAACAGCAGAGTTATGGTATCAATAGCCAGCAAGCAGAGAAAATGATTTTATTAGATGATTCCTTTCTAGAACTCTTTGAATTTCAGTGCATAGTTTAGCACCTACTTTTTTAATTGTAAGAGTCTACAGGTTCTAAAGGGAATGTTGATGTTCTGCAAAGATACATGCATAAGGACCCAAGGAAATCACGGAATGTATTTTTAGCTGTAATAGGCAAATATGTGGGAAGTCATTTCTGAAGTTGATAATTGTACAATAGAACACCCTTTGTTCTAGCAAAGTGGACAGAGGTCTTATTTTAGATTTTTTTGAGACTAGATTCAAAAACAAATAATTGCTTTTGATATTTATTAAATAATTTCCCAAAGCTGTAAAGAGAAAAATATATTAAAACTAATCACTTGCTTTTAGGACTATTACTAGATATCTTATATTTTTAGCCTTTAAGCAAAGGGAAAAAAGACACATTTTTTTATGATTTCATGATAAAGTGATGAACTCACAACAGAATAATAGAGGTGTGACTATTTCTATTTAGGCAATTAAGCTAATTCTTAATATTTACTTGGAAGTATACTCTGTAAACTATGATCCATATACTTGAATATTTCACAAAAAACAAGGTTTCAGAGTTCTGTCAGACAACTAATTAACAATATCCAAATTTATATATTTTCAAACTTCCATATTTTATTAAAATTGGTTTAATAAGGTATACTTACAGTAAAATTTTTCCTGTTTGGATGTACAGCTTAACGGGTTTGAGTAATATGTAACCATGTTTGTGATTCATACTACCATGATGGTCATGTAACCACTACTGAAATTAAGTTGTGGAATGTTTTCTCCATTCTAGAAAGTTCCCTTATTGCCCTTTGTAATCAATCACTTAACTTACCCTGTTCCCCTATATGGCTTCTAAATTTTTACTTCTTCCAGAACATCATATAAATGGAATAAGTCTTTTGTTTTTGGCTTCATTCACTTAACATAATGCTTTTGAGTTTTATCATTATTGTTGCATGAATCAATAGTTTGATTGATTTTATTAAGGAGCAGTATTCTATCTTATTGATGTACTACAGTTTGTACATCCATTCAACATGTGAAGGATATTTGGGCCATTTCCATTTTTTCAGGGGCTATATAAATATTCAAACATAGGCCCTTGTGTGCACATGTGGATAAATACTCAGAGAGGATTGTTAAGTAGTGTGGTAAGTATGAGTATGTTTTACTTTATAGGAAGCAGACAAACTTATCCAAAATGGCTTTACCATTTTGCATTTCTGTCAACAATATATGAGAATTTAAATTTCTCTATACTCTCTCCAGCACTTGTTGTCATTAAAAAAAAAATGGTTTAGCTATTCTAATATGGGTGTAATAATATTTTCTTATAGTTTTCATTTGTATTTGGCCAGTGATTTTGAGCACATTTTCATATGCATTTGGGACATCTATATATTTTCTTTTTTTACATATATATTTTCTTTGGTGAAGTGTTCACATCTTTGTCCATTTTATTACTGAATTGTCTATTCTCTTATTATTGAGTTGTATTAATTCTTTATATATTTTGGGCAAAAGTCCTTTGTCAGATATATGTTCAAATACTGTCTCCTAATGTGTGACTTGTCCTTTTATTTTTTAACATCATCTTTCAAGGATCAAAAGTTTAAAATTCAAAAAATGTTTCTTTTATCATTTGTGCTTTTCTGACAGACCTTTGCCTAATCTAAGGTCACAAAGACTTTCTTCTATGTTTATACTTAAAATTTTATAGTTTTAGGTCTCATATTTAGGTTTATAATCCATTTTGAGTTAAATTTAGTAAGATGGTACAAGGTAAGTGTTGTATATTTTTTTCAATGTGAATATTCAGTTCTTCCAGCACAATTTTTCTGAATTTTGTATATTTTGTACTTTTTAAATTTTTTCAGTAATTCATTTTAAAAATATATTTTTATTTTAAGTTTTAAAAGTTTTTATTTGAATTCCAGTTAAGACACAGTGTAATATTAGTTTTAGGTGTACAATTTAATGATTCAACATTTATATATAACACCCAGTGCTCATCACAACAAGCATACTCCTTAATACTATTCACCTATTCAACCCATCCTTCCCACTCACTTCCATTCTTAGTAACCATCACTTTGTTCTCTATAGTTAAGATTCTGTTTCTTGGTTTGCCTCTCTCTTGATTTCCCCCATGATCATTTGTTTCTTAAATTCCTCATATGAGTGAAATCATATGGTATTTGTCTTCCTCTGACTGACTTATTTCGGTTAGGATAATACTCTCTAGCTCCATCCATGTCATTGCAGATGGCAAGATTTCATTCTTTTTTATGGCTGATATTCCATTGTATATCTATACCACATCTTTTTCCATTCATCAGTTGATGGACATTTGGGCTTTTTCCATAATTCCAGCACAATTTGTTGATAAGCTTCTCTATTCTCCATTGAGTACTTGGTCAAATTTTTTGAAAAGCAATGGACCCTATGTATATGAGTCTATTTCTGGACTCTGTTGTGTTCTATTGATTTATATGTCTATCTTTATGTCAACACCGTACTGTCTTGATTTGTCTATGTTTGTAGTAAGTTTTAAACTCTGGGACTGCAAGCCTCCAACTTTATTATTATTTTGGGGGGTCTATTCAAGGTTCTATGTTTTTTCATATAAAGTTTAGAATTCGCTTTCCCATTTCTACTAAAAAAAAAGCATGCTGGAATTTTGTGTGTGAGTACATTGGATATACAGATCATTTGGGGGAAGAACTGACATTTTAAACAAATTGAATTTTAAGAATCAATAACATGGTATATCTTTCCATTTATATGTCTTTAATTCTCTTACCTATGTTCATAGTTTTCAGCATACAAATATTTTACATATCTTATTAGATATATCCTTAAATATTTCATGTTTTCTGGTGTTATTATAAATAATACTTTTTGTTGAATAAATTTCTATTACCTATTTCCCATTATTTTCTATAGAAATATAGTACAGTTTTGTACATTGACCATGTATCTGGGTCCATTTGGGATGCTATAATAAAAATGCCATAAACTAGGTGGTTATAAACAATAGGAATTTATTTCTCATAGACCTGAGGGCCAGAAGTCCAAGATCAGGGTTCCAGCATGCTCTGGTTCTGGTGAAGCCCCCTTCCATGTTGCAGACTGATGACTTCTCTCTATGCCTTTACATATTGAAGTAGCTAGAGTACTCTGTGGGTTTTCTTTTATAAACGCACAAGTATTTCCATTCATGAAAGTTCCATCCTCATGATGGAAGCACCTCCCAAAGACCCTATGTCCTAATACTATCACATTGATCATTATGTTTCAAGATATGAATTTTGAGGGACACAAATATTCAGTCTATACCATTCTGTATCTTGTGACCTTATAATTTTTTAAATTTTTAAATTTTTATTTTTGAGAGGGAGAGCAAGAGAGAAACAGAGTGTGAGCAGGGTAGGGGCAGAAAGAGGAGACACAGAATCTGAAACCGATTCCAGGTTCTGAGCTGTCAGCACAGAGCCTGATGCAGGGCTCAAACTCATGAACCATGAGTTCATGACCTGAGCTGAAGTCGGACACTTAACTGACTGAGTCACCCAGGCACCCCTCTTGTGACCTTATTAAACTCATCAGTTTTAGTTGTGTTTTTATAGATTACCTGGGATTTTCTGTCTGGTATCATAATAAATAAAAACATAAAGTAATAGAATCTGTAAATAGACTTTTATTTATTTTTCTTCAATCTGTATCCCTTTTTAGCTATTTCTCTTGCTTACTGCACTGAATAGAACCCATAGTACATTGTTGAATAAAAGTGGTGAGAGTGTACGTCCTTCACTTGTCCCCAAATTTAGGAGAAAATGATTCAGTCTTTCTCCACTGAGGATGATTTCAACTGTAGGTAATATCTAGCTCAGGCTCTAGTTCTAGCACTAGCTCTGTGTCTATGTCTATGTCTGTCTATGCATCTATATCTATCTACCTACCTATATCTCTCTCTATTTTTTTGTTTATGTCTATATCTATATATTTCTCCCAGGAAAATTCTATTTTAGTTTAGGTGATAGTGAGGAGAGTTAACAACGATAAGATGGTTATCCACAAAAGAAGCACAAAGTATACATTCTAGAATTCTAGCTCCTATCAGAAAATCAACATTTTATTGTTCAGTATAAAATATTTAAATTTTTATTATTATTAAGGTAACACAAACTTGATCTAAAATTTTATCTTAAACTTTTTTCTAAAATTTTAATTAATTGGAAAGTTTGTTGAATGTAAAATAAAGGTGCTCTCACTCACCCCACCCTCCAAAAATCATATCTCACAATGTAAGGACTAATAGTTTTGAGCAAGAATTACAGACTGAAGCCTACAGGACAAATCTAGCCTGCTTTCTATTTTTTTATGGCTTAGAAACTAAAATTTTTTTTATATTTGTAAATGATTTAAAGCAAATAAAGAAAGAATATTTCATGGCGTGCCTGGGTAGCTCAGTCGGTTAAATGTCCTACTCTTGGTTTCAGCTGAGGTCATGATCTCATGGTTCGTGTGCTCGAGCCCAGCATCAGTGTGGAGCCCATTGGGGGTTCTCTCTCTTCCTTGCTCTCTGCCCCTCCCTTTTTTCCTCTCTCTCTCAAAATAAATAAATAAATTTAAGCAGAAAAGAAAGAATATTTTATGCCACATGAATATTACAGGAAATTCAAATTTCAGTGTGCATAAATAAAATTTTGTTTGAATAAAATCATGCTTATTTATTTACACATTGTCTGTGATTGCTTTCATGTTACAGTGATAGAGTTGTTTAGTTGTGACATGCTCTGTGGTCTAAATATTCTAAAACACATTTTGTCTGATCCTTTAGAGAAAAAAGACTGCTGACTCCTTATTGAATGTACAGTGTGTTTCCTTTTCAGCTTTTCTTTCTGCATCTATATAACGCATATATATGCACATTTTTGTTTTCCATGAAAATAGGATCATACTACACAAATTCACCTGTAACCAGTTCTTTTCACTTAATGATATGTATATCTTCACATGTCAGTTGTAAATAGTCTCACCTTTTAAAGTTGATTCATAGTATTCTAATACATCATAGCTTAACCAGTCTTAAGAGTATTTTGGTTGTTTCAAACCTTTTTATTTTTATAAACAATGCTGTAAGTATTATACATATATTTGTTCACTTGTCTGCTTATTTTCTTAGGCTAAATTTCCAGAAATGGAGTATCTGGGGCAAAGGTTTTGTATACTTTATAGTTTTAACTTTGATATATATATTGCCCAAATGAACTTCACCATTATTTTACGTATGCACTTTCATTAATAACGTGTAGAAACACTGGCTTTTGTGCAGTGTCATCAACAATCTGTATATCAGTTATTTCTTATACATATATATTAAATTAAATAATTAAACAAAAATATATATTACAGTATGCTATTTTCATATTGATGTTATATATTCTAATATGTTATAGATTTTATATATATCAATATCTTTCATATGTTTTACAAAATATATTTTTCTTTTGCAAATTGCCTTTACATGGTGTTTCCTAATTTTTTGTTCTTTTTAAAAGACCTTTTATTTAATAAAGGGACTAACCATTACCTTTCACATTTTAATTGATTTTATAGGGGGTCTGCTAGCTAATGCACAGATATAACCATCAAATTGAAGATGACCAGGTCACACTGAAGCCAGAGATTCAGATTCTTATAACAGTTTGTAAAGTTGCTGTCAGTTGCCAAGAGCAAAACTAGAGGGGGTAAAATGTGAAATAATCTTACAAGTTTGTGTGTTACTGTTATTAAAACTATATAATTAAAATTTATATAGAGATTATTATAATATCTATTTATCTAGCTTTCTAAGATGCTATGATAGTTAACATTTAAAAGTACTTTTGGGGGGCACCTGGGTGGCTCAGTTGGTTAAGTGACTTTAGCTCACATCGTGATCTTGCGGCTTATGAGTTTGAGCCCTGCATCAGGCTCTGTGCTGACAGTGTAGAGCCTGGAGCCTGCTTGGGATTCTGGCCTCTCTCTCTCTCTTTCTGCCCTTCTCCCAATTTTTCTCTGTGTCTCTCTCTCAAAAATGAATAAAAGTAAAAAATTTAAAAGTACTTTTGGATTTATTTTATAGTGTTTTCTTTTATTAAAAAAATTTTTAAATGTCTGTTTTTGAAAGAGAGAGAGAGACAGAGCGTGAGCGGGGGAGGGGCAGAGAGAGAAGGAGACACTTGGCCTGTTTCCATAATTTGGTTATTGTAGATACTGATGTTATAAATATCGGGGTGCATGTATCCCTTTGAATTAGTATTTTTGTATTCTTTAGGTAAATACCTAGTAGTGCAATTGCTTAATCATAGGGCAGTTCCATTTTTAAGATTTTATAAACCTATACAATTTTTATTTCTTTATTTTTGAGAGAGAGAGAATGGGAGAGAGAGAGAAATCCGAAGCAGGCTCCGCACTGTTAGCACAGAGTCCAATGGGAGGCTCAAACTCAGGAACCCATGAGATCATGATCTGAGCCAAAACCTTGAGTCAGAAACTTAAGTGACTGAGCCTCCCAGGTGCCCAATTTTTAACTTTTTGAGGAAATTCCATACTGTTTTCCAGAGTGGCTACACCAGTTTGCATTCCCACCAACACTGTAGAGGGTTCCCCTTTCTCCATATCCTCACCAACACCTGTTGTTTCTTATGTTGTTGATTTTAACCATTCTGACTGGTGTGAGGTGATATCTCATTGTAGTTTTGATCTGTATTTCCCTGATGATGAGTGATGTTGAGCATCTTTTCATGTGCCTGTTAGCCACTTGGATGTCTTCTTTGGAAAATTGTCTATTCATGCCTTCTGTCCATTTTTAATTGGATTATTCATTTTTTGGCTGTTGAGTTTAATTAAGTTCTTTTTAAAAAATTTTTTTAATGTTTTGTTTATTTTTGAGAGAGAGAGACAGACAGACAGACAGCATGAGCGGGGGAGGGTCAGAGAGAGAGGGAGACACAGAATCTGAAGGCAGTCTCCAGGCTCTGATCTAGCTGTCAGCAGAGCCCGACGCAGAGCTTGAACTCACGAACCATGAGATCATGACTTGAGCTGAAGTCAGACGCCCAACCGACTGAGCCACCCAGGCACCCCGAGTTTAAGTTCCTTATATCTTTTGGATACTAGTCCTTTATCAGATATGTCATTTACAAATATCTTCTCCCATTCCATAGGCTACGTTTTAGTTTTGTTTTTTTCTTCACCGTACAGAAACTTTTATTTTTATGAAGCCCCAATAGTTTATTTTTGCTTGTGTTTCCCTTGCCTCAGAAGACATATCTAGTAAGAAGTTGCTATGGTCAGTGTCAAAGAGGTTACTGCCTGTCTTCTCCTCTAGGATTTTAATGGTTTCCTGTCCCACGTTTAGATCTTTATTCCATTTTGAATTTATTTTTGTGTATGGGATAAGAAAGGGGTCTAGCTTCATTGTTTTGCATGTTACCGTCCAGTTTTCACAACACCGTCTGTTGAAGAGGCTATCTTTTTCCCATTGGATATTCTTTCCTGCTTTGTTGAAGATTAATTGACCATATAGTTTGGCTATTTTTTAATTAGATTATTTGTGCTTTCTGTTATTGAGTTGTATGAGTTCCTTATATTTTGGATATTAACTTCTTATCAAATGTATGGTTTGTAAATATTTTTCCCTTTCTGTAGGTTGCCTTTTTAGTTTGTTGATTATTTCTTTTGCTGTGCAGAAATTGTTTAGTTTGATATATTCCCACTTGTTTATATTTGTTGCTTGTGCTGTAGGTTTCATATTTTAAAAAATCATTACCAAGACTCATATCAAAGAGCTTTTACCCTATGTTTTCTTCTAGGAGTTGTATTATTCCAGGCCCTACATTTAATTCTATAATTCAAGTTAATGTTTGTGAGTGGTATATGATAGGAGTATAGTTTCATCCTTTTGCATGTGAATATCTGATTTTCCCAGTACTATTTATTAGAAACTATCTTTTCTCCATAGAGTCTTCTTGAATCCCTTGACAAATATTAGTTGACTGTATATGCATGGCTTTATTTCTGGGTTCTCAATTCTGTTTCATTGGTTTATGTGTCTTTTTATCCAGTATCATAGTGTTTGATTACTATAGCTTTACAATACAATTTGAAGCCAAGAGGTGCCATTCTTCTATCTTTTTCCTTTTTTCTCAGGATTTCTTTGGCTATTTGGGGTCTTTTGCGGCTGCAAACAAGTTTTAGGGGGTTTTTTTGTTTTGTTTTTGTTTTTTTGCAAAACATACAATTAGAATCTTGGTAGTGATTGCACTGAATTTTTAGATGGCTTTGGGTAGTATAGACATTTTAACAGCATTAATTCTTCAAATGCATGAACATAGATATCTTTCCATTTGTTTGTATCTTCTTCAATTTCTTTTCCCCACACAGTGGAATATTACTCAGACATAAAACAGACTGAAATCTTGTCACTTACAACAATGTGAATGGAGCTAGGGACTATAACACTAAGTGAAATAAGTTAGAAAAAGGCAAATGCCATATGATTTCACTCATATGGAATTTAAGAAACAAAACAAATGAGCATAGGGTAAAAAAGAGAGGCAAACCAAGAAACAGACTCTTAACTATAGGTAACAAACTGATGGTTAACAGAATGGAGGTGGGTGAAGGGATGGGTTAAATAGGTGATAGAGATTAAGGAATGCACTTGTTGTGTTGAGCACCAGGTGTTGTATGTAAGTGTTGAATTACTGAATTGTACACCTGACAGAGATATTACACTGTATATTAACTAACTGGAATTTAAATAAGGACTTAAAAATAAAACTTTATGATCCATCAAAAAAAAAAAAAGACCTGAATAGACATTTTTTCCAAAAAAGATACTCAGATGGGCAACAGGTACATGAAAAGGTGCTCAACATCACTAATCATCATGGAAATATAAGTCAAAACCACAGTGAGATATCACCTGACACCTGTTAAAGTAGGTATTATCAGTAAGATAAGAGACCATTATTTGCAACCATGTGGAGAAAATGGAGCCTTGGTACACTTTTGGTGGGAATGTAAATTGGTATAGCCACTATGGAAAACAGTGTGGAGGTTCCTTAAAAATTAAAAATAGTACTAGCATATGATCCAGCAATTCTGTTTTTGGGTGTATACCTGAAGGAAACAAAATCACTTTCTCAAAGAGGTATTTGCACCTTTCTACTCTTTGAAGCATTATTTATAATAGCCAAGACATGGAAACCATCTAAGTCTCCATGATAGATGAATGGATAAAGAAAATGTAAGAAAAAATAAATATATAGGTATAGTGGCATATTAAGCCATAAAAAAGAAGGAAATCCTAGCAATTACAGCAATATGGGTGGATTTTGAAGGCATTATGCTGAGTGAAATAAGTCAGAAAGACAAATGCTCTATTATCTCACTTTTATGTGGAATGTAAATAAACCAAAATCATAGAATCAGAGAGGAGATTGGTGGTTGCCAGAACAATGGTGTGGGGGTGAGGGAAATGGTTGAAAATAGTCAAAGGTACAAACTTCCAGTTATAAGATAAATAAGTTCTGGGGAGATAATGTACAGCATAGTGATTACATTTAACAGTATTGTACTGTATGTTTGAAAGTTGCTCAGGGAATAGATCTTAAAACTTCTCATCACAAGAAAAAAATTTTGTAACTACATGAGGTAGTGGATGTTAACTAAACTGATTCTGATAAGCATGCAGTGGACATATATTGAATCATTATCTTGTAAACCTTATACGATGTTGTATGTCAATTATACTTCAGTAAAACTAGGGAGGTAAAGATACACAAAAACAAAAAAATTAACTTCTGATACAGGTAACAACATAGATGAATCTGTATGATTCCAAGTTATCTGAAGTTCTAAAAGAGGAAGTCTAATAGTTGTCTCTTGGGTGTGGTATCAGGAATTCACTGGGGAAGGCTATTTGGGAACTTAATTGGGTGGTAATGTTTCATAATTTTATAAGGGTTTAGGTTATGCGAATATATTCATTTTTCAAAACTCAACAAATGTGTATTTAACATTTGTGCATCTCATTACTTGTAATTTTACCTTGAGAAACTTAAATATAAACAAATATAAAATTCTAGTTAATGATATGCATTATAAAATAGGGGAACATATACTGATGTCTTTAATTTATTTTTAAATGTAAGTAAATGAAGTGCATTTATGGTTTGATAGATGTTGAACTTATGAATAGATGCATAGTTGAAGAAATATAATAAAATGTTAATGGTAGAATCTGGGTGATTGATAATATAAGTGTTCTCTGTACGGTTCCCTCAAGTTTTCTGTATTTTTGAAAATTTACATAATATAGTGTTTAAAAAATTAAACAGGAAAATAGTTACTAAAATCTTCATGGGAAAGATCCTGCCCTAGTTTAATTAGAATTATGGCACATCTGCACCTGGAATCCTGTGTTCTGATTGCTGCATATCGGTTTGGATATTTGGAACTGGAGATGGTCTGTAAGAGTGCTATTAAAATGATGAGGTTGATGTGGACTACCAGAGAAATAAATAGAAAATCAGGACTTCCAAGTTGTAATAGCAAAAGCTGAAATGATACATAGTTGATATCTATAAAATAATGAATACGTGGATAAGATTAACATAGACTTGTATACCGAATCTTGATGGGCGAACATATTTTAACAAGTAAATTTAAGAAAATGATGATTAACCAGCAGATAGTTGGTGAATGGTACATATTTTGCCAAGAAGTAACATTTAAGAAATATGAATGTATTAAGACACAGTTAAGATAAATCTATGAATACCAGAGCTAGATGTGGCTACTTTAAAGAGTTGAAATTTGACAACAGGCATGAAAACTAAAGCGTAGGCAAGATTGCTTTATTTGTTTTTGTTTATATTTTTCACTAATATCCCTTTGGTTCCTAGAATAATAATGAACACATAGTAGATGCTAAACTTGTTGAGTGAATGAAAATATTTTTAAGTAATAGAATATTGAGACGGGTAAACCAGGGCTGTGACCTAGCATCATAATTGCTATCCCATTATATTTTTCCTTTGAGTCATTATCTGGTGCATCCCTAGGTATAGACAGAAGGAATCAGAACACTGTGGTACTATTTGAAGAGCGTCAGATGAGCCACATCTAAAGTTATAATGAGTTTCTATCATAATGAATGCTTTTGTTTAATGTTGTAAAGATTGGTCTTAAAAAACACACCTTAAATAAATGGTTTTGCATCCATTTAATCACGATGTAGGCCCTATAAGCTAGATCCCATTATGATTCTCATTTTATAGATAAGGTACCTAGTGGTACCTCAAATAATTTATCAGATACTTCTAGGGAAAGCAAAGTCCTCCCCTAAATAGCACTGGGAAGATGAATTTTGCTTAAGGGTAGAGATGGAAGAAAAATGGCCAAGATATTTCGTAATGCAGGTAGAGTGAAAGCCCAGGTGAGATAACTCAATGAAAATAACTAAATAGTAGGATTACATAAAGGGACAATTCAAGTAAATATCGGAAAACTATTTTTATTATTATATTTAATTTTGTTGTCTTGTTAGTACTTGCATCTGAATATAAGATAACTCAGACAATTTAAGTCTTTTTTGTCACTTTTTTCTTAAAAAATGAATTCATTGTAGCTGAAAAAATCATATTTATCAGGTGAGGCAGATGAAGCACTTTATAATAATTAAAATCATACTATATGTATGCAGAACGTTTCTGGGTAAGTCTTACAATATCTGGGAAAAGTCCAAATTGTTTTAGAACAGTATGGAGAATAATGTTGGATGGTCACAAAAACTATGTATGGCAACTTTTGTTCACAGGAATAAGAAAAAAATACAAATATGCTTTAAAAAACAAAAACAACAATAAAAAGTACCCAAGGAGATTTTTATGTTATACTAGTGCTTCCCATTAAAAAAAATCCTCACGATATAAACCTCTGAGAAAAGTAAGAGAGGGAATGTCCTGAACTTGATAAAGACAATCTACTAAAACCTATAGCTAAAAGTTTACATATTGATGAAAGACTAATGTTTCCCTAATCTAAGATCAGAATGAAGGCAAAGATGTATGTTCTTACTGTTCTTATTTCACATAGTGCTGAATAATCTAGGCAGTACATAAAGGAATAAAAGGCATACAGATCAAAAAGGAACAAGTAAGACTGTCCTTGTTTTCAGATGACATGATTGACTATGCAGAAAATCCCAATGAATCTACAATAAAACCTTTTTGAGTTCAGCAATGTCAACAGATACCAGATAAACATATAAGAATGAATTGTATTTTTATATACTAACAATAAAAATTTGGATATCAAAATTATAAACTATACCATTTACAAACATTCAAAAAATGAAATATTTCAGCATAAATTTATCAAAACATGTATAAGACTTGCATACTGAAAACTACCCCAAAAGGATGAAGGTAATTAAGATCTAAATAAAAGAAAGATATAATATTTTCATATATTGAAAGACCCAACATAGTCAAAATGTCAGTTTTCTTCAAGTGTTTAATGCAATTCTTATCAAAATACTAGGTAGATTATTTTTGTAGATATAGACAAAATTATTATAAAATTTATGTTAAAAACAAAGAAACTAAAACATCTGCAATGACTTTGAAAAAGAAGAATACAGTGGGAGGAATCAGTCTACTTGATTTCAAAAGTTACATAGCTATAGCAATCAAGACTGTGGTAATTGTAGAGAGCTAGATATATAGGTCAATAGAACAGAATAGAGATCTCTGAAATGCAGTCATACAAATAACATCAACAGAGTTTTGGCAAAGGTGCAAAACAGATTAAATGGGCAAAGGATAGCTTTGTCAGCTAGTAGTGCTGGAGCAACTGGTTTTCTTAGGCAAAAAAATGACACTTGACCTAAATGTCACATCTTACACAAAATTTACTCAAGGTAGATTACAGACCTAAATGTCAAATACAAAACTTTTCAGAAAAAAAAAAAAAAGAATATCTTTGGGTCTAGGGCTAAGAAAAAGTTCCTACACTTGATAGCAAATTCATAATCCATAGAGGAAAAAATTGATAAATTGGTCTTCATCCAAATTACAAGGTTAAAATCCTTGGAAGACCCGTTTAAAATGAATAAAGAAGTTACCAAACTGAAAGAATATTTGCAAACCACATATTCAACAAAGATTATTTTCTAGAATCTATAAAGAACTCTCAAAACTCAACAGCTAAACAACTCAAAGAATCCAATTAGAAAAATGAAAAAGACATAGAGACATTGCACCTAAGAACATATACATATGGCAAATAAACATATGAAAAGATGTTCAGTCTCATTAGCTATTAAGGAAATGCAAAGTAAAACCACAATGTGATATTATTAGAAACCTATAAGAATAGTCATAAATTAAAAATCACAATCCCAAATGCTGGTAAGAATGTAGAGAAACTGGCCGCTCACAAATTCTGGTGAGAATGTAAAATAGTCTTGCCATCCTGGAAAACAAGTCAGCACCTTTTACAAAGCTAAACATGTGCTTTCCGTACAACACAATAATTGCACTGCTGGGCATTTATTCCATCTAAATGAAAAATTATGTTCACACAAAATCTGTACACAAATATTTATAGGAGATTTATTCATAATAGCCCTAAACTGAAAATGGTCCAGATGCTCTTCAATAGGTGAATGGATGTATAAACTGGTACATTTATGCCATGGGACACTACTCCGCAATATAAAGAAAGAAACATTGATTTATGAAACAGTGTTGATGAATCTCTCAAGAATTATGCTGTGCAAAAAAAAAAAAACAATGCAAAAGCGTTATATACTGAATTATTCCATTTACAAATCCTTGATATGATAAAACTCTACAAATGGAGAACAGATTCGTGGTTGACATGCGAGGAATTGGAAGGAAGAGAAGTGGTTGTAGCTGCGAAAGGCAACATGGGAGATCCTTTTGGTGATGGAAATGTTCTGTATTTTGACTGTACTTATATCGATACCTGGTTGTAATATTGCTCTATAATTCTGTAAGATTTTGCCATTGAAGGAATCAGTTAAATGATATGTGGATGTCTCTATGTTTTCTTACAATGGTAGATGAATCTAGAATAATCTCAAAATGTTTAATTAAAAAACCTGCACGCTTGCTGATACCAAGTTTGCCCTCCTGCTAAAAGCAATTAGAGTAAAAAATAAGATAAAAATAGTTTCAGATATTCTACAATAGAGAGCTGTTATGGAATGAATTGTGCCCTCCCCCCCATTTATATGTTGAAGTACTTACCACAGAATGTATGTAACTATATTTGGAGATAAGATCTTTAAAGAAGTGATTAAGTTTAATTGAGATTGTTAGGATGGGTCTTAATGCAATTTAACTGGTGTCTTTATAAGAAGAGGAAATTTGGACATGCAAAAGGGACAACAAGGATGTGCATACAGGGAGAAAAGTTCATGAGGGGACATAGTGATAAGGCAGACATCTGAAAGCCACAGAGAAAGGCCTTAGGAAAAATCCAGATTACTGGTACCTTGATCTTGGACTCCTTGCCTTCAGAACTCTGAGAAAATAAATTTCTGTTGTTTAAGCTACCTAGTCTGTTGCATTTTGTCATCACAGCTCTAGCAAGCTAATACAAGAGCTCATGACTGATCTTTTAGAGATGGAAAACAAGTGATCTAAGCCCTGTGACTGCTTTGACTTTCTTCCTCTGTGCACTGTCCAGACAGTGGCACTGGGAGGTGTATCCAAGAACATGTCCATCTCAATAATTCAGAAAGATGGGTATCAGAATTTGGGGAATCCAAGGTGGTGGAACTTTCAGGGCAGAATACTGGAGAGTACAAAGCTACATAGAAAAAAAGATCTCCAGAAATCTGCTGGACAAAGGTGGACGGGTCTCCTTAAGGTTTTTTTTTTTTAGATCAAAAGCATAATTTATGAGACATACTTATTAATTTGTTGTTCCCTAAACAGTGAGAAAGTAGAAACATAATATGTTCTCTATAGCTCTCTTTTAAATTATGTTTTTTTACTGTGGTAAAATATACATAGCACACTATTTATTATTTTGACCAATATTAAGTGTACAATTCAGTGGCATTAAATATATTCACCACTGCTGTCTCTACTCCAGACTTTTTCATTACCCAGTGCAAGCTTTGTACCCATTCAGCATTAACTCCCCCTTTTCCCCTTCCTCCAGCTCTCACTAACCTCTACTCTGCTTTCAGTCTATATAAATTTGCCTACTATAGGAACATCATATAAGTAGAATCATACACTGTGTTTTTGTGCCTGACTTATTTCACTAAGCATAATATTTTCAAGGTCCATCCATATTGTAGCATATATCAAAATTTAACTCTTTTTTTTGTGGCTGAATAGTATCCCATTATGTGTATATACCACATTTTGTTTGTCCATTAATCTGTTGATGGGACATTTGGGTTGTTTCTAGCTTTTGGCTTTTGTGAACAATGCTGCTGTGAAGACTGGCATACCCGCTTAAGTTACTTAATACCAAGCTGTGCATCATGGAGTAAACATCCTAGAGGTTGTGCAAATGGCAACGATGGGGAACTTTAAGATGAGCAATTTCCAGAGATGACCTCAAGCTGTTAGATGCTTACTTTATGACCAGCTAGATTCAAGAGAACTAATTGAATACCTGGAAAATTCAGTAGAGACACAAGAATGGTCAAACCTTGGTAGGGATGAGCTAGCCATAGAGTAGAGACTACCCTAAATCTGCCCAAGAAGTCTCAAAATCAATTAAAAAAATAAAGGTGATCTATAAGTAACTTAGCTGCTTCCTAAGACAAAATTCAGACACTCAAAAATATAACATTCATAATATATAATGTCTAACAAATTACTAGAAATGTAAAGAAACTGAAAATTGTGACTCATAACTAGTAGAAAAATCAGTCAATAGAAATAGATCCAGAAAGGACTAATGTGATGGAATTAACAAACAACGACTTTAAAACATCTCTTGTAAATATGCTCAAGGATTTAAAGTAAAACATGAACATGAAGACATGAGTGGTGAAAGACATAAAAAGAATAAAACTGAAAAGCAGAGTTCACTGAATTGGCTTAATAGCAGATTATATATGCACTGCAGAAACAAAGTGAAGTTGAAGACTCAGAAATAAAAATTATGTAAACTGAAGAACAAAAAAAAAGCTGAAAATATTAACAGAGCCTCAGTGTTCTGTAGGACAATATTAAGAAATTATCCTCAGTGTACTTGAAGTTACTGAAAGAGGGGTCAGCTGAAAAAAAAATATTGGCCAAACATTTCCTAATGATTAAAAATCTTCAGAACCAAAATAATGACATGAAATGCAAGTGTTATAAATACTTCAATAAACAGATACTGTTAGATTAGCCAAAATAGCAAGCTCAGTTTTATGCTGACTATAAGAAACACACTTCAAGTACAAAGATTCAGGCTGACATTAAAAGTGTGGGAAAAAATATAACATGGAAACACTACCACAAGAAATCGTACGAAATTTGGAGTTCTGTATTAATATCAGACAAAGTAGCTTTCAAGATAAAGAATATTATCAGAGATAATGATGTGCAGTTCATAATGATGAAGGGATCAATTCATCAGTAAGATATAACGATACTATATAAGTAAAGATAGAAGACCTGAAAAACACCAATAACCAAGTTGACTTAAGTGATGTTTATAAAACACTAAACCCCCAAAAGCAAAATGTACATTATATTCAACCACGTATGGAATAGTCACCAGGATAAATAATGTGGTTGACAAGTAAAACGTCTTACTAAATTTCAAAGGATTGCAATGAAACAGACTGTTTTCTTATCACAAAAAATTAATTAGACATCAATAACAGAAATATATTAGGAAAATCCCAAAATATTTAGATAATTAAAAAATCTTTAACTCATGGTTTAGAGAAAAAATTGCAGGGGGTTTAGATAAAGTTTTGGGCTGAATGAAAATGAAAACCCATAATATCAAAATATTTAGAATATAGCTGAAGCAGTATTTACAGGGATAATAAATCATGACTAATTGGGTTTATCCCAGGAACATAAGCTTGGTTTGACATTTTAAAATCAATTATATTTCTCCATAATAACAGAATAATGAAAAAAATTATCCTTATGGATGCAGAAAGTGAATTTGACAAAATTCAACACCTGTTCCTGATAAGAACTTCCAGCAAGTTAGGAAAAGGAAGAAACTTCTACCTGATAAATGGTCTGTACAAAAAGCAAAGCAAAACAAAACAAAAACACTGCCGAGAAAAATTAAAGACCTAAATAAATTGAGCCATATTCCATGTTTATGGATTGCAAGTCTGAGTAGTATAAACGTGTCATTTCTTCTCAAACTGACCTATAGATTCCTTACAATCCCAAATGAATTCCCATCACGTTTTATTGAGAAATTGAGAATTCTAAAATTAATATGGAAATGCAATGGCATTACGTTAACCAAAACAATTTTGAAAATGAGTAATAAGTTTGGTGGACTGACACTATCTGGTTTCAAAATTTACTCTAAATCTATAATTTTAAAGTTGATTATGTATAGGTCATATTGATCACAAGAGTCCACAAATAACCCAGACATATATGGTGAATTGATTTTTAACAAAGTATCAAGATAATTAAGTGAGGGACCTGATAGTCTTTTCAATTAGTTAGTAGTGCTGAATTAACTGAATATCCATTTGGGGAAAAAAAAGAACCTAGGCCTTTACCTCACACCATATACAACTAAATTCAAAATTAATCATAAGCCTATGTGAATAAGCTAAGAGTATAAATCATCTAAATAAAACTGTAGAAAAAATCTTTGTGACTTTGAGATAGGCAGAAATTTCCTAGAGGGCATAAAAGTGCTAACTTTAAAACTTAAAAACAAGATGAATTTGATTTTGTCAACATTAAAAGTTCTCTTCTTTGAAATATAATATTAAGAAAATGAAAAGGTAAGCTCTAGACTGAGAGAAAATATTATCTATGTATAATTTACAAAGAACAAGTATCCATGATATGTAAAACAAAACAAGAACAACAAAGCTCTCACCAAACTAAATACTAAGAAGAAAAATAGTTCAATACAATTGTGGAGAAATATTTGAACAGAAACTTCGCCAAAGAAGGTATACGAATGGTAACTAAGAAAAGATTCTCAACATTGTTAATCATTAGGGGATTACCAGATGATAACCAGAGTGTCGTACCACTTCACATTCACTAGAATGACTACAATTAAGACTGACAGGGGTGCCTGGGTGGCTCAGTTGGTTAAGTGTCCAACTCTTGATTTCGGCTCAGGTCATAATTATGAGATTGAGACAGCGCAGAGCCTGCTTGGGATTATCTCCCTCCCTCTCTTTCTCCCCTCCCCCACCCTCAAGATAAAGAAATAGACTTAAAAAAAAAAAAAAAAAGACTGACAAATGTTAATGAAGATGGTGAGCAACCAGGAATCTCCTATGTTGTTGGCAGGAGTATAAAATGGCATAACCATTTGGATATCAATCTGATAGTTTCTTATAAAGTTAAATATATGCCTACCATATAGCCCAGCCATTCTACTCCCAGGTACTTACCCAACAGAAATGAAAACATAGGTCTACAAAAAGACTTGTACTCAAATTTTAATAGCAACTTTATTCATAATGGCCTACAACTTGAAATCACCCAAATAACCATCAACAGGTGACTAGGTAGATATATTGTGGCATATCTGTGCAATGGAATACTAATTATTAATAAAAAGGAACAAACTCCTGATACAGACAAAAATGGATAAGTCTCAGAAATATGCTGAATGAAAGAAGCTAGACTAAAAATAAAACTCCATGATTTTATTTATGTGAAAGTCTGGAACAGCCAAACAAACTTTAATGAGGGAAATCTGATCAGTGGTTGCTTAGGGCAAGTTACTTGGATGGGAGGAAGAATGAGTTTTTGGTGGGGGAGGAAAATGATGTCAGTATTCCTGATAGTGGTAGTGGTTATATACGTTTGTCAAAACTCATTGAATTATGCAACGAAAATGAGCATTTTTTATTTTGCATAGTTATATTAAAATCAGGTTGACTTAGAAAGAAGAAAATCCAAGCAGTGGCAAAATAGAAATTATTGCTCTGTTTTTAAACTGTACCTATCCTCTTGCAGTTTGGGCACCTAGGGTACAGGATCCTGCTCTCTTGCCCTCAGGCTGAGCATCTTTAAAAAGCAGACAGCCAACAGGGGAGAATCTGAGGACTTTTTATTATTATTGAGAATGTATATATGCTATAATATATTGTATATGTTATGGAAATTGTCAAGAAAGGAGATTAAGATGATTTTATACAGAAATAATCTATCAAGAAATTATCAGCCACTCAGCATCTGTTAGAACTGCAAAAAAAAAAAAAAAATCCAAAATACTAAGAAATCAAAAGGCTAGTGAGGATGCAGAGCAGTAGCACCTCTCATTCATTGCTAGTGGAAATGCTAAATGGTACAGTCACATTGAAAGATATTTTGTCGGGGCTCCTGGGTGGCTCAGTCAGTTGAGCACCTGACTCTTAATTTTGGCTCAGGTCATGATCCCAGGGTCATGGGATCAAGGCCCATGTTAGGCTCCATGCTGAGTGTGGAGCCTGCTTAAGAGTCTCTCTCCCTCTGCCTCTTTGTCTCTGTCTCTCTGTTTCTCTCAAATAAAAGGAAAGAAAGATAGTTTGGCTTTTTCTTACAAAACTAAACATACTCTTACCGTGATCCAGCAATCACATTCTTTAGTATTTACTCAAATAAGTTGCAAATTTTTATCCATTCAAAAACCTGCACACAAATGCTTATATCAACTTTATTCATAATGTCTAAAACTTAGAAGCAACTATGATGTCCTTCATTAGGTGTACAGATAAACTTTAGTACATTCAGAATATAATTTAGTGCTAAAAAGGAATGAACTGTGAGCCATTAAAAGACAGGGAGGAAACTTAAAATTTTTAAATGTTTTATTTATTTTTGAGAGAGAGAGAGACAGAGTCTAAACAGGAGAGGGGAAGAGAGAGAGGAAAACACAGAATCCGAAGCAGGCTCTAGGCTCTGAGCTGTAAGTATAGAGCCTGATGCAGGGCTTGAATTCACAGACTGTGGGATCATGACCCGAGCTGAAGTTGGAAGCCCAACTGACCGAGCCACCCAGTGCCCCAGGCAGGAAACTTAAATGCATGTTATTACACTTGGTTTCAGACTCAGAATAGATATGCTGTAACTTGCATCTTGACCAATTCTTTCATTTTTCTTGTAATTTTTGCCATTACTTATAAAGACAGCTAAAATGATTACATTGGCTATACTTTTAATTGATTTCTTGGCAGTCACCCTGGAAATACTGCCATATCCCTGATATTTTCATTTTTATAATGATGAATTTTTTTTCAAGTTTTTATTTAAATTCTACTTAGTTAACATACAATGTAATATTAGTTTCAGATGTAGAATATAGTGATTAAATACTTCATCACAGCAAGTGCCCTACTTAATACCCATCATCTATTTAACCCATCCCCCACCCACCTCCTCTCTGATAATTGTCAGTTTGTTGTCTATAGTTAGGGTCTGTTTCTTGGTTTTCCTCACCCCCCCACCCCATGTTTGTTTGTTTTGTTTCTTAAATTCCACATATGAGTGAAATATCATATGGTATTTGTCTTTCTCTGACTGATTTTGCTTAGCGTTCTACTCTCTAGCTGCATCTATGTTGCTGTAAATGGCAAGATTTCATTCTTTTTTATGGCTGAGTAATATTCCATGGTGTATGGTGTATATATATATATACAGCACACACCACATCATCTTTACCTATTCATTAATTGAGGGATATATTGAGGGATATTTCGGCTCTTTCTATATTTTGGCTGTTGTCGATAATGCTATAAACATTGGGGTGCATGTATCCCTTTGAGTTATTGTAAAATGATGAATATTCTTTCTTTAATTCTATTCAAATGTTAGATTTTTTTCAAAAAGGAGATACCAGCATCACTTACTGCATATGCCAAATCTCTCTGCTTTGCTTTTCTTTCTTTCTTTCTTTCTTTTCTTTCTTTCTTTCTTTTCTTTCTCTCTCTTTCTTTCTTTCTTTCTTTCTTTCTTTCTTTCTTTCTTTCTTTCTTTCTTTCTTTCTTTCTTTCTTTCTTTCTCNTCTTTCTTTCTTTCTTTCTTTCTTTCTTTCTTTCTTTCTTTCTTTCTCCCTCTCTCTCTCTCTCTTTTTATTTTAGAGAGAGAGTGAGTGCAGTGGGGAGAGAAGGGCAGAGGGAGAGAGAGAGAATCTCAAGTAGGTTTCATGCTCAATGTGGAGCCCGACGTGGGGCTCTATCCCATGACCCTGGGATCATGACCTGAGCTGAAATTAAAAGGACACTCAACCAACTGAGTCACCTGGATGCCCCCTAAGCTCCATATTTTGTACGGGCTATATAATTTCTTTTTTTTTCCCAACCATTTTGTTTGGTTAAAGCTTTAGAATATATATTTAAACATTTTATAATTTCATAAAAGATAGCTAAAATTATTTGTACCACACTCTCTCTTTTTTAAAGTTTTTATTTTAATTCCATTTACATGGTAACATAGAGTGTTATATTAGTTTCAGGCATACAGTATAGTGATTCAACAGTACCTGGTGCTCATCACAACAAGTGCACTTCTTAATCCCCATCACCAAATTAACCCATCCCTCTCCCCTCTCCCCTCTGGTAACCATCAGTCTGTTGTCTTTAATTAAGAGTTTCTTGATTTGTCTCTCTCTCTCTTATCTTTTGCTCATTTTTTTGTTTCTTAAATTCCACATATGAGTAAAATTATATTTGTGTTTCTCTGACTTATTTTGCTCAGCATTGAACTCTCTAGCTCTATTCATGTCTTTGAAGATGGCAAGACTTTATTCATTTTAATGCTAAATAATACTCCATTGTGGTATATATACCACTTCCTCTTTATCAATTCCTCTATTGATGGGCACTTGAACTGCTTCCATATTTTGGCTATTGTAAATAATGTTGCTAAAAACATAGGGGTGCATGTGTCCCTTTGAATTAGTGTTTTTATATATTTTTTAAGAGAGACAGAGTAAGCGAGCATGCAATGTGGGGAGGGGCAGAGAGAGAGGGAGAGAGAGAATCTTAAGCAGGCTCCACACCCAGCATGGATCCTGATGGGGAGCTCAATCTATTGACCGTGAGATCATGACCTGGGCTGAAATCAAGAGCTAGATGCTTAACTGACTGAACCACCCAGGCGCCCCAATGTTTTTATATTCTTTGGGTAAATACCCACTAATGCAACTGCTGAATCATAGGATAGTTCCATTTTTATCTTATTAAGGAACCTCCATACCGTTTTCCACAGTGACTGTACCCAGTTTGCATTCCCACCAACAGTGCAAGAGGGATCTCCCTTCTCCACATCATTGCCAAAACTAGTTGTTGCTTGTGTTGTTGATTTTAGCCATTCTAACAAGTGTGAGGTGATATCTCATTGTACTTCTGATTTGTATTTACCTAATTACCAGTAATGTTGAGTGTCTATTCATGTATCTGTTGGCCATCTGTATGTTGTCTTTGGAAATATGTCTATTCATGTCTTCTGCCTATTTTTAATTGGATTATTTGCTTTTTGAGTGTTGAATTTTATAAGTTCTTTATATATTTTAGATACTAACCAATTATCAGATATGTCATTTACAAATATCTCCTCCCATTCTGTAGGTTGCTGTTCAATTTTGTTGATTATTTCCTTTGCTGTGTGGATGCTATTTATTTTGATGAAGTCATAATAGTTTATTTTTGCTTTTGTTTCCCTTGCCTCAGGAGACATATCTAGTAACAAGCTGGTATGACCCATGTCAAGGAGGTTACTAACTGTATTGTCCTCTAGGATTTTTATGGTTTCAGGTCTCATATTTAGATCTTTTATCCTTTTTGAATTTATTTTTGTATATGGTGAAATTTAGTTTCTTTCTTCTTTTTTTTTTTTTTGCATGTTGCTGTCCAGTTTTTCTGCCACTATTTGTTGAAGAGACTGTTTTTTTCCCATTGTATATTGTTTCCTGCTTTGTGAAAGATTAATTTAACTTATAGTTGTGGATTTATTTTGGGGTTTTCTATTCTGTCTATTGATTGGTATGTCCATTTTTATGCCAGTACCATACTGTTTTCATTACTACAACTTTGTAGTTTTAGTTCACGTGTGCAGCTGTGATGTCTCCAGCTTTGTTTTTTAGTTACAAGATTACTTTGGTTATTCGGGGTCTTTTGTGCTTCTATACAAATTTTAGGATTGTTTGTTCTACCTTTGTAAAAAATGCTGTGGGTATTTTGATAGGGATTGCATTAAATGTGAAGATTGCTTTGGATAGGATAAATGTTTAAACAATATTTGTTCTTCCAATCCATGAGTATAGAATGTCTTTCCATTTGTTCTTCAGTATTCTTGTGTCATATTCCATTTCTTTCATCAGAGTTTTTTAGCTTACAGATAACATGTATTTCACTTCTTTGTGTAGGTTAATTACTAAGTATATACTTGTTTTTGGTGAAATTTTACATGGGATTGATTCCTTAATTTCTCTTTCTGCTGCTTCATTATTGGTGTATAGAAATGCAACAGATTTCTGTACATTAATTTTGTATCCTGTGACTTTATTGAATTAGTTGATCAGTTCTAGCAGTTTTTCTGTAGAGTTTTTGGGGTTTTCTATATAGAATATCATGTTATCTGCAAATAATGAAAGTTTTACTTCTTCCTCACCAATTTGGATGTCTTTTATTTTTTTTCTGTTGTCTGATTGCTGTGCTAGGACCGTCTGTGTAGTTTTTGTTATATAACGCCCTGTCATTTTCCTGATGATCAAGGTAAAGCTCTCAGTTTTTCCCCACTAGAGATGATATTAGCTACGTTTTTTTTCATGTATGGTCTTTATTATGTTGAGGTATGTTCCCTCTTAACCTACTTTGTTGAGGGATTTTTTTTTTTTTATCATGAATGGGTATACTTTGTCAAGTGCTTTTTCTGCATCTGTTGAAATGATCCTTTGGTTTTATCCTTTCTTTTATTAATGTGGTATATGACATTGATTGGTTTTGAATATTGAGCCACCTTTACAATCCAGGAATGAATCCCACTTGATTGTGATGAAACAGTGAAGCTATCTGACCCTGGGCTTTTGTTTGTTGGGAGATTTTTTTAAAAATTAATGATTCATTTTCTTTGCTGGTTATTGGTCTGTTCAAGTTTTCTATTTCTTCCTGTTTCTGTTTTGAGAGTTTATATGTTTGTAAGAATTTATCCACTTTTTCCAGGTTGTCCAATTTGTTGGTATGTAGTTTTTCATAATATTGTCTAACAATTGTATGTATTTCTGTGTGTTTGTTGTTACTTTTCCTCTCTTATTTGTGATTTTATTTTTGAGTCCTTTCTCTTTTCTTTTTGTTAAGTCTGGCTAGAGGTTTATCAATTTTATTGACCTTCTCAAAGGACCAGCTCCTGGTTTCATTGATCTGTTCTTTTGTCTTTTTAGTTTCCGTATCATTTATTTCTGTTTTGATATTTATTATTTCCTTCCTTTTGTGGGTTTTATGCTTTTTTTTTTCTAGCTCCTTTAGATATAAGGTTAGGCTGGTAATTTGAAATTTTTCTTTCTTCTTTAGGTACATCTGTATTGATATATAATTTGCTAGTAGGACCACTTTTGCTCCTTCCCACAGGTCTTGGACTGTTGTGTTTTCATTTTCATTTTTTTTTTTTTAAATTTTTGAGAGAGAGACAGAGAAACAGAGCATAAGCAGGGGAGGGGCACAGAAAGAGGGAGACACAGAATCTGAAGCAGGCTCCAGGCTCTGAGCTGTCAGCACAGAACATGACATGGGGCCCAAACTTGTAAACTGTGAGCTCAGGACCTGAGCTGAAGTCAGATGCTCAACCAGGTACCCCTCATTTTCATTTATTTCCGTGTATTTTGAAATTCTTTCTTCGATTTCCTGGTTGACCCATTCATTGCTTAGTAGCATGCTGTTTAACCTCAATGTATTTGTGGTCTTTCCAAATCTTTTCTTATGGTTTACTTCAAGTTTCACAGTGTTGTGCTCAGAAAAGCACACCATGGTGTGATTTCAGTCTTTTTGTATTTGTTGAGACTTGTTTTATGACCTGTTCGTGTGCCAGTACCATACTGTCTTGATGATTACAGTTTTGTAATACAGCTTGAAGTCCAAAAGTCCAAAAAACACCTCCAGCTTTGGTTTTCTTTTTCAAGATTGCTTTGGCTATTCTGGGTCTTTTTTGGTTCCATATTAATTTTATGATTGTTTGTTCTAGTTCTTTGAAGAATGCTGGTTTTATTTTTATAGTTATTGCATTGAATATGTAGATTGCTTTGGATAGTATTGACAGTTTAACAATATTTGTTCTTCCAATCCATGAGTATGGAATGTTTTTCCATTTTTGTGTGTGTGTCTTCTTAATTTCTTTCATAAGCTTTCTATAATTTTCAGTGTATAGATCTTTCACCTCTTTGGTTACACTACGTATTTTATGATTTTTGGTACAATTGTAAATGGGATCGATTCTTTTTTCCCCCTTCTGCTGCTTCATTATTGGTGTATAGAAATGCAATCGATCTCTGTAGATTGATTTTATATCCTGCAACATTGCTGAATTCGTGCATCAGTTCTAGCAGTTTTTTGGTGGAGTCTTTTGGGTTTCCCACATAGAGTATCATGTTGTCCCAAAGAGTTTTGACTTATTTGCCAATTTGGATGCTTTTTATTTTGGTTTATTGCCTGATTGCTGAGGCTAGGACTTCCAACACTGTGTTAAACAGTAGTGGTAAGAGTGGACATCCCTGTCGTGTTCCTGATCTCGGGGGAAAGCTCTCAGTTTTTCCTTGAGGACAATATTAGCCATGAGTGTTTCATATATGGCTTTTACAATGTTATTCAGAATTTCATGAGGGTTTTTATTAAGAAACGATGCTGTATTATGTCAAATGCTTTTTCTGCATCTATTCAAAGGATCATATGGTTCTTATTCTTTCTTCTGTTAATGTGATATGTCACGTTGACTTATTTGTGTATATTGAACCAGCCCTGCAGCCCAGGAATGAATCCCACTTGATCATGTTGAATAATTCTTTTAATTTACTGTTGGATCTAGTTTGCTAGTATCTTCTTGAGAATTTTTGCATCCAGGTTTATCAGGGATATTGGCCTGAAATTCTCCTTTTTAGTGGGGTATTTGATTTTGGAATCAAGGTAATGCTTGCTTCACAGAATAGGTATGGAAGCTTTCCTTGTATTTCTGTTTTTTGGAACAGTTTGAGAAGAATAGGTATTAGCTCTGGTTTAAATGTCTGGTAGAAATCCCCTGGGGAGTCATCTGGCCCAGGACTTTGTTGTTTGGGAGATTTTTTGATAACTTATTCAATTTCTTTGCTGATTATGAGTATGTTCTAATTTTTTAATTTCTTCCCGTTTGAGTTTTGGCAGTGTGTGGGTGTCAGGAATTTGTCCACTTCTTCCAGACTGTCCAGTTTGTTGGCATATAATTTTTCATAGTACTCGCTAATAATTGTTTGCATTTCTGTGGTATTGGTTATGATCTCTCCTCTTTCATTCATGATTTTATCTTTTGGGTCCTCTCTCTTTTCTTTTTAAGAAGTCTATGTAGGGGGTTAACAATTTTGTTTATTCTTTTAAAAAACAGTTTTTAGTTTCATTTATCTGTTCTACTGGGGTCTTTTTTTGGTTTCTATAGCATTTATTTATGTTCTAATCTTTATCATTTCCCTTTTCCTGCTGGATTTGGTCTTTGGTGCTCTTTTTCTGACTCTGTTAGGTGTAAGGTTAGGTTATTTATTTGTGACCTTTCTTGCTTCTTGAGATAGGCCTGAATTGTAATTTATTTTCCTCTTAGGACTGCTTTGCTGCATCCTAAAGGGTTTGGACTGTCATGTTTTCATTTTTATTGCTTCCATATATTCTTTCATTAAATTTTTTATTTTGTTTATTTATTTGAGAGAGTGAGAGAGAGAGAGACAGAGTGTGAGTGGGGAAGTGCAGAGAGAGAAGGAAACACAGAATCTAAAGCAGTCTCCAGGCTCTGAGCTGTCAGCACAGAGTCTGACACAGGGCTCAAACTCACAGACCAAGAGATCATGACCTGAGTCGAAGTCAGACGCCCAACTGACTAAGCCACCTAGGCACGCCCCATATATTTTTAATCCCCTGTTTAATTTCCTGGTTGACCCATTCATTCTTTAGTAGATTGTTCTTTAACCTCCATGTATTTGGGGGCTTTCCAAATTTTTCTTGCAGTTGATTTCAAGTTTCATAGTGTTGTGATCTGAAAATATGCATGGTATGATCTCAATCTTTTTATACTTGTTGAGAGCTGTTTTGTGACCCAGTATGTGATCTATTTTGGAGAATGTTCCATGTACACTCAAGAAGAATGGGCATTCTGCTGCTTTAGGATGAAAAGTTCTGAATATATTTGTTAAATCCATCTGGTCCAGTGTGTCTTTCAGAGCCGTTTCCTTGTTGATTTCCTGCATAGATGATCTGTCCATTGCTGTAAGTGGAGTGTTAAAATCACCTACAATTATGGTATTATTATCAATGCATTTTTTTAATGTTTGTGACTGATTTATATATTTGGATCCTTTCACACTGGGGGCATAAACATTTCCAATTGTTACTCTTCTTGATGGATAGACCCCTTAATTATGATATAGTGCTCTTATATCTTTTGTTAGTCTTTGTTTTAAAATACAGTTTGTTTGGGGGCACCTTTGCGACTTAGTCTGTTAAGTGTCTGATTTTGGTTCAGGCCATGATCTCACAGTTTGTGAGTTTGAGCCCCGCAACAGGCTCTGCTGACAGCTCAGAGCCTGAAGCTTGCTTCTGATTTTGTGTCTCCTTCTTTCTCTGCCCCTCCCCCATTCATGCTCTGTCTCTCTCTCTTTCTCTCAAAATAAATAAGCATTAAAAAGATCTTAAAAAATAAATAAAATTAAATTTTAAAAAATCTAGTTTGTCTGATATAAGTATGGCTACTCTGGCTTTCTTTTGATGTCCGTTAGCATGCTAGATCATTCTACATCCCCTCACTTTCAATCCACAGGTATCCTCAGGTCTAAAATGAATCTCTTATAGGCAGCATATAGATGGATCTTGTTTTTTAATCCATTCTGACACTTTATGTCTTTTGATTGGGGTATTTAGTCCATGTACATTCAGAGTGATTATTGAAAGATATGGATTTATTGCCATTGTATTATCTGGAGGTTTTGTGCTTGCGGTGATGTCTCTGGTCCTTTGCTGCTTTCTACTCACAGAGTGCCTCCTTAGGATCTCCTGCAGTGCTGGTTTAGTGGCCATGAACTCCTTTAGTTTTTGTTTGACTAGGAAAGCCTTTATCTCTCCTTTTATTCTGAATGACACCCTTGCTGGATAAAGGTTTCTTGGCTGCATATTTTTCCTATTCAGCCCACTGAATATTTCCTGCCATTCCCTTCTGGCCTGCCAAGTTTTAGTGGACAAGTCTGCTACTACCCTTATGTGTCTACCCTTGTAATTTAAGTCCCATTTGTCACTAGCTGCTTTCAGAATTCTCTCTTTATCTTTGTATTTTACCAGTTTCACTATGATATGCCATGGAGTTAACCTGTACTTGTTGATTCTGAAGGGAGTTTTCTATGCCTCCTGGACTTGGATGTCTGCTTCCTTCCCCAGATTAGGGAAGTTCTCAGCTATAATTTTTTTGAATAAACCTTCTACCTTTCTCTCTTGGTCTTCTTCTTCTGGAACTCCTGTGATATGGATATTGTTTTGTTTCAACACTTATATTTTCTAAACTTAGCTCTCTAATTATTCCCTCATCACTAGTAATTTCCTTTGCTTCTTTTTTTTCAGCTTCATTATTTTCCATAATTTTACCTTCTATTTCGCCTATTCTCTCCTCTGCTTCTTCTGTTCTTTCACTGTATCTGCTTTATTTTGCATCTCATTTATAGCATTTCTTAATTCATCATGACTAGTTCTTAGGTCTTGGATCTCTGCAGCAATAGATTCTCTGCTGTCTTCTATGCTTTTTTCAAGCCCAGCTATTAGTCTTATAACTGTTATTCTAAATTCTTTTCAGATATATTGTTTATATACATTTTGAGCAGTTCTCTGGCTATCATTTCTTCCTGAATTTTCTTTTGGGAAGAATACTTCTCTTTCATTATTTTGGCTAAGTTTCATTCTTTAGCGTGTTTTAATAGCTTGTTATGAGTCCTGCCCCTGACAATACTACAGGGCTCTTAAAAAGGGGTCATACACTGACCAGGGCCTGGCACTTTAGGAAGTGTTTTGGATGTGTGTTGACTGTATTCTATTGTGTTTTGGCTGCTTTATCCCATGGGCCAGCCCTCTCCAAAGCTCCTCCTTGCTTGTAGTGGCGGAATGTGTGGACCTTCAACCAGGTGTACTTTGATTTGTTTGTTGAAGCAACCCTGGAAAAAAAGGAAAGGTGGGGGAGTGGGGAAAGCCTGATTCCATACAAAGAGAAAAATGAAAAGGAAGAAAAGAAGACCGAGCAGACAATAAAAAAAAAAAAATAGGTATAAGGATAAATCCAGAGAGAGAGAAAGGAAAATAAAAAGAAGATATAAAAAAGGTGTAAAAGAGTAGAGTAAAAAATACCTGACTAAACAAACAAACAAAAAAGGTGTATATAGGAGCCTGATGCCAAAAGAAAAAAAGAAGATGGAAGAGAAAAATGAAACGGAAAAGAAGAGAATAACAGACAGACAAACAGACAAAAACAAAAACAAACCAAAAAAACCAGTTGTCTGTTGGCTCCTCGGACCTGTGGCTGTGCTGGTCTGGAGGAGAGGCTGTCTGGTTCAGTCAGTGTCAGTCCTGCTCCAGTAGATAAGCAGTTACCAGGCACAGAAGGATAGGGTTTAGTGTAAGTGGGTCCTGCCTTACAGGGCTATTGTGCTGCTCCCTGAAGCCCCACCCTGTTGGAAATGGGGAGAAAATGGCAACATCCCAGTCTTTCCTCCCTGGACCAGGTGTTTCAAACAATGCTGTTCAGACGGCCCTCACAATATAGTGCAGGTGGTCGGCTTGCCCTGCTTCACTGTTCTCCCAGGCTTCCTAGGCGCTAGGCTGGGACTCAAAACCCGATGTCTTAAAGGACCCTGCATCTTGCATGGACCCTGTTCTGGTGTAGCACCACTCAGCCCTGCTGATAAAGGGTCTTTGGCTGGCACCTGCAGGGTCTTTTATCCTTTGGGAGGCAATTAACTCTCTTCCCACAGTACTCAAGGAAGGGGACTGTTCTCTCACAGAGACCCTTAGATCACTGTAGCACCCCAGGGCCCACTCCTTCACCCCAGATGTGCACACATGGCCCTGGCTTCTGCGAAAGTTGTGCGCTTTTGAAACCTCTGAGTTTCAGCTCCTAAGGTTGCAAAATAGAAACTGACACTCTCCATATTTCTCATTCACCAGTCTGTGGTCTGGAGAGGTTTTCCTTTTGTGCTAACTAGTTACCAAAGCCCTCTCTCTTTTCTCTCCCTTTCAGCTCTACACAGAAAGGGTCCCCTCCCCTCCATGTCTACAACATTTTATCTCCACCAGTTCTCATTAAATGCACCTTGATCCCACCAAGCTGTCTTTCTACATCTGCGGAGATCCTTCTGCTACTCCGCAGGTTGATTTCCTGGGTGTTCCAAGTGATCTTACCTCAAAACAGCTGTGTTTGAGGGATGAGGAAATTCCTGGTCCTTTTATGTCTCTGCCATCATAACTCCCTCCTCCCATCCCCCTCACTTTCATTCTGCAGGTATCTTTAGGTCTAAAATGGGTCTCTTGTGGGCAGCATATGGATAGATGGGTACTGGTTGTTTTTGTTTTTATCCCTTCTGATACCCTATGTCTTTTAAGTGTTTAGTCCATTTATATTCAAAGTAATTATTGTCAGGTATGTATTTATTGCCATTTAATTACTTGTTTTCTTTTTTGTTGTTTCTGGAAATTTTCTCTAATCTTTTCTCATCTTTATCACTTCTAGTCTCTCCTTTACACAAAGAGTCCTGTTTAATATTTCTGATAAGGCTGACTTTAGGATTCTTGAACTTTTTTAGTTTTCTTTGAGGAATTCTATCTCTCCTTCTCTTCTGAGTGATAGCCTTGCAGGATAGAGTACTCTTGGCTGCAGATTTTTCCCTTTCAGCACTTTATATGATCACACTCCCTGCCGGCTTGCCACGTCTCTTTTGAGAAGTCTCCAGCTCACCTTATGGTTTTCCCTTATAAGTTATGACTCCTTTTATCTTGTTGCTTTTAAGATTTTTTCCTTATCACTATATTTTGCAAAGTTAATTACAATATTTTTTGGTATAGACCTGCTATTATTGATTTTGATGGGAATTCTCAGCTTCCTGGATGTGGATTTCTCTTTCCTTGCCCAGATTAGGGAAATTTTTAGCTATTGTTTCTTCAACTAAAATTTCCACCCCTTTTGTCTTTCATCTTCTTATGGGACTCCTATAATAGGCAAGTTATGTTTGATGGAGTCACTCAGTTCCCCAAGTGGGTTGGTTGTGCTAGCACAGTTTGTGTTGGGCCACTTTCCTATGTCAGACCCCGTGAAATACTGTGGTGGCTGGGAGCTGGGTGCTGGGGCAGCCAGGGAAGTAATGCTGGGTGCAGCACGTGGTGATGGCTGGGCACACCTGGGCCCGGTGCTCAAAGGTGGCTGGCGTATATGGCTGGTTGTGGCATGTGCACTGTGGCTGTGTGCTGTGTGGTGGCAGGGTTAGTCTTGTAGTGGCTGTGCATTAGGTAGGTGTGCGGGACTTATGTGTAGCTGTAACAAAATTTGCCCTCAGCCTGGGACCTAGGCTAGCAGCGTTGGAGGGGGTGAATTCTCAGGAGGACTTGTGGGCATGGTGCACTATTAGCAGGCTAGGCAGCAAGTGTCTGTGAAGCCCTACCTCCTACAGATGGCCCTGTGTTTATGCTCAGGGGCAAGGGAAGATCATGGCACCTGCCAGCTCCTTTGCTTTCAGAGAAGTCCGTCACCATGGTTCGAAATCAGTTTGAACAGTTTTGTCTACCATTTGCCTCTGGCATTATGTAAACTGCCATTTTTTATGTTGCCTTTCCATGCAGGCTGCTGTGTCTTTAACGGTGGCAACCCAGACACCACTTTCCATCCCAGCTTGTGCAGTACTGAGTCAGCTGACTTTTAAAGCTCCAGGCTCCAAGTCTCACTGCTTTACAAACTCATAGAATTTAAGCCTCTTTGTTTTTCAAAGCCAGAAGTTATGGGGATTAGACTTTCTTGTGTGAACTCCACGGTGCGGGAGACCATTTCTCTGCCTACTCTGTGGGCAGCTTTCTCTCTCCTGTGGGCAGCCTCTGCTTTTCTGACTTTCCTAACCTTTCAGATGCAACTTCTTCTATATATTTAGATTTGGAGTTTGTTCTGCCAGTCTTCAGATTGCTCTCTGGTTTATTGACTTGGATGTGGGTAATAACTAGTTGTAAATGTGGAACGAGTTGTGCTCAGGGCCCTCCTACTCCACCATCTTTCCAAGTCCCTCCTTTGTACCATCTGTAGTAGCTATATACTTTTGATCCAAGTAAAAAAGCTGCATTTTTTTTGTTGTTGGTCAAAAATACTGTGCAATGATGAACTATTACTCTATTTCTTGATGATTTACAACTGTCTCAGAATAGTCCTTATCATTGTCTTTTTGCAGGAAAGTTTCTACTAGTTTCTGTGTAAATGTTAATATTTTAGGTAAGTGTATCAAAGCAGACATTTTGAGTACATTAAAAAAAGAAAACAAATAGTTTATGATTTCATGAAAATCTAAGCTAAATTTACAGCCTACTAATGATTATCTGGAATTAATACATAGTAGGAAGCATGAAGCAACATCCTTAATCTTTATAAAGCACATGTTAATGAAGGAACATCTTTTTTAAAGGAAAATATTGAATTCAATACAGGAAAACAGAAGTATTCTTCAAAACTGAAATAAAAATAGTAATGATTTATTTTCTAAACAGACTTGTAAAAATTAAATTCTTAATACATGAAGTTGGGTGAAAAGGCACCATGACTTTAAAGAGAACACATTTTTAAGGAAGTACAATAATATTGTGATTTTTATCTAATTTTACAACAGTTTTATGGGGAGCTACTGTAAACTGTTTAATTGAAAATAAAGGAACTCAAGTAATTCATTTTTGCTCATTTTTATTGTGAATTATAGCTTTAGGAATATTATAACAGAACAAAACCCATCTGCAGGTGAATGTAGACAATGGTGGTATACAATTATAGGCATGCTTATGAAAGAAACCAATAAACATTGATATAAATGTAAAATTTATATCAGTACCTGGGATATTAAAAATGCTATAAATATTTGTAGAATAAAGCTTATAGGTAAAAAAAAAAAAACACCACTTTTTTTTTTTTTAACCAAAGGACACTATCAAGAATGTGAAAAGAATTTCAACAGAATGAGATAAAGTATTTACTAATCATATATATGATAAGGGTTTAATATCCAGAGTATGTAAAGAACACTTATAATTCAACAACAAAGACAAAGAACCCAATTAAAAATGGACAAGGAACTTGATTAGATATTTCTTCAGAGAAGACCTAGAAATGGCCAACAAGCACATGCAAAGAAGTTCATCATTATTAGTCATTAAGGAAATCCAAATTAAACCACTAAATATCACTTCATACCCGATAGGATGGCTGTAATTAAAACAACAACAACAGCAGCAACCAGAAATAGAATATCTTGGCAAAGATGTGAAGTAATTAGAACCCTTGTACAATATTGTTGATGTTGTAGAGTGGCTCAGCCATTGTGGAAAGCAGTTTGATGATTCTTCAAGAAATTAAATGTAGAATTACCATATGAATCAGCAGTCTCACTTTTAGGTATATACTTGAGAATTGAAAACACATGTTCACACAAAAATTGTACATGGATGTTATTACCACTATTATTCATAATTGCCAGAAAATTAAAGCAGTCCAATTATCCATCAACTGACGGATGGATAAACAAAATGTGGTCTATCCATTAAATGGACTATTATTTCAGTTATGAAAAGGAATGAAATACAGTACATACTACAACATGGATGAACCTTAAAAACATTATGATAAGTGAAGGAAACCACACAAAGGGTCACATATTTAAAATTTTTTTTTAATGTTTAGTTATTTTGAGAGAGAGAGAGACAGACAGAATGCGAGTGGGAGAGAGGTAGAGAGCAAGGGAGACACAGAATCTGAAGCAGGCTCCAGGCTCTGAGCTGTCAGCATAGAGCCTGGTATGGAGCTTGAATTCACAAGCCATGAGATCATGACCTGAGCCGAAGTCAGGTGCTTAACTGACTGAGTCATCCAGGCACCCCAAAGGTCACATATTTTTTAATTTAATATATATGAAACATCCAGAATAGGTAGAAACAGAGAGTAGGTTGGTGATTGGTGAAGGCTGAGAGTAGGGAGGAATGGGGGAGTGATTACTTAATGGGTGGGTACACGGTTTCTTTTTGGGGTGATGAAAATGCTTGGGAAATAGAGGTGATGACTGTACAACATTGAGAATGTACCAAATGCCACTGAATGTCACCTTAAAAATGGTTAATGGTCAATTTTGTATTATATAAATTTTACCTCAATAAAAACATTGGGAAGAGTTTATTCCTATAAACTTAAATCAGGTATAAGCATATTTAGATTCATATTTTAGAGAAAATTCAGTAAATTACACTGATTAGGTAAAAGTAAAATAAAGTTCTTCTGAGTAGATCTGGTTGATTAAGTAAGTTTGGAAAACTTGAGTCCTAGATTTGTCACTATTGAGCTGTGTGATCTAAGAAAAGTCATTTATCTTCTTTCTGCCTTTATAGTTTTACCTGTTAGACTGAAAGAATTGTAAAGAACAAATAATCTTCCCTTATGTGAGTGATTTTATGTATGTAGGGAAAGGGGCATTGTGGTTACCACTCGAAAGGATGAGTAATGTGAAGAGTTTCAGAAGTAGTCCAGAAAATCAATTCAAGATGTAGGAAATAGAGAAAGCATAGTGAAGGAAGAAGAGAGGGAAAAGAATATATCTGAACCTGTGTTTTTTTGTATGGGCATTTAGTGTGATTGCTATTAGCTGAGAATGGGATTAGAGAGTGCCAAAGCTGAAAGACTGAAGTTTGGAGAGGGATGGTGGAGGGTTGGTGCAAAGAAATGCACTAACCATTCAGATCATCTAAGAAAATATTTTGGGGCCTTGTTGAGAATTCCCTCAGAGATTATTTCTCTTGAACCTTCATTCTCAGTACAAATTCTTTTGAGAGTCAAATGTCTCTTCTTTGTCATTTCAATTGCCATTTTAATAAGTTATCTCAATATTCTTCATTTTGACCTGGCTCAGCCAGGAAGATAAGGATGAAATCACCCCAAAAGGAATATATTTATGCACAAGCTCAGTTATAAAGTAGATCACTTATTTTTACCCAACTGCTTTCCTCTCTTTCTTGGAAAAGTGTTTAAAATAGTGTCTGAAATTTTCTATAAATGTTGTATATGTGCCCAGAGGCTATTTATAGCATTGGGTGCATTTATGAATCAAAGAATAAATAAACACCTCCTTTCTGCTATTTTGAATATCTCCAATCTCATTTCCTATTCTAATCTTGTGGAGTGTTATACTATGCTTTCAAATAGCTTCTGGGTCCAGACCCAGAGGTGACTACATTTCAGTGGAGGATGACATGATTAAAGTGTATATTCAGGAGATGTGATCTTGTAATCATTTTTTTAATACAGAATTTCCAATGAAGTTAATAGGAGATGTGTACATGGACTGATTGCAGATTTTGTCTCATTATATACTTTTTGAGGTGATTTAGGATTCTTTGAGATGAAAAGTGGTATATAACTATAATACTCCACGAAATTTTTATTATGGTATCCTTCAAGCAAATTGCAGCATAGAACATTTTGCAAAGATGGGCAGTAAAACTTTCATTTAATAATAAGAGTAGGAGAGAAAGATGAAGCAAAATAAGGAAAGGAAGTAGAAAGGACAGCTTGGGTAACATTGTAAAAAGGGTGGAGATATATATGGATATAACTGTAAACGGTTATTAGCAGTATTAATGATACATTAGTTCTGTTGGGTTAGGAATTTATTTTGAAGGAACATCTAATGCCAAATATTCATAATCTATTTAGGTACATTGTGTGAAAGAAAAAATATACAATGTAACCTGAGCACTGCCCAAATTAGTTGAAAAAATATTTTTTTCTGCCTATACAAACCTAGAGAAAAAAAAAAAACAATCTGATTTAGTTTAAGAAACCTTCCAAATCTACTTCAAATTGAATTGCACTTATAAAGAAAGGTAGATATACAGGGATATTTTCAAAGGATGAGATAGTTTAGGCAGACTAGAAAACATGATCAACTCCATGCCAGATTCCTTTTTGATTCTACATAAAACAAATTTGTAATGAAGCAAACAAAATCTGTGATTAGAGTAGAATGAACTAAGATACAAAGCAAATGCATAACAAATAATAGATTTTTCAGAAGTAAAAACGAAACAAACCAAAACGTTAAAACAAAACCAGCCGGGCACCTGGGTGGCTCAGTTGGTTGAGTGTCCGACTTTGGCTCAGGTCATGATCTCACAGTTCGTGGGTTCGAGCCCCATGTCGGGCTCTGTGCTGACTGCCAGCTCAGAGCCTGGAGCCTGTTTCAGTCTGTGACTCCCTCTCTCTCTGACCCTCCCCTGCTCACGCTGTCTCTCTCTCTCTCTCCTAGAAATAAATAAAACATTAAAAAAAAATTATAAAAAAAATTTTTTTTTAATGTTTTGTTTGTTTCTGAGAGAGAGAGAGACAATGTGAGCAGGGGAGGGCCAGAGAGAGATGGAGACACAGAATCTGAAGCAGGCTCCAGGCTCTGAGCTGGCTGTTAGCACAGAGCCCGACGCGGGGCCCGAACCCACGAACCGCGAGATCATGACCCAAGCGAAAGTCGGACGCTTAACCGACTAAGCCACCTAGGCGCCCCAAACATTAAAAAAAATTTTAAAAAAAGATAAAAATAAAACCAGCATAATTTACCCAAAGGAAAAAAATACTAATTTGAAGGAATACATGCACCCCAGTGGTTATAACCACATTATCAACAATAACCAAATTATGGAAAGGGCCAAAATGTCCATCAACTGATGAATGTATAAAAAAGATGTGGTGTGTGTGTGTGTATACACCACACACCACGGAGTTTTAGGCAACCATAAAAGAATGAAATCTTTTCATTTGCAACAACATGGATGGAACTAGAGAGTATTTCTCTTAAGCGAAATAAGTCTGTCAGAGAAAAACAAATACCCCATGATTTTACTGATATGTGGAATTTAAGAAACAAAACAAATGAACATGGGGGGGAAGAAATGAGAGAAAACCAAAGGGCAGACTATTGGCTGAAGAGAACAGACTGATAGTTGCTGGAGGGGAGGTGGGCGGGGGGATGAGTTGAGTGGGTGATGGATATTAAGTTAGGGCCCTTGTGATGAGCACCAGGTATTGCATGTAGGTGATGAATCACTTGGTTCTACACCTGCAACTAATATTGTACTGTTTGTTAACTAACTGAAATTTAAATAAAAACTTGGAAAGAAAAAAAACCAGCATGAAAGGAAAAATATCCTTCAAGAAACCTTTACAATACTCAAGAATTTTTTCACTTCTTTTTATTTTTTATTATTTTTTATTTGAGAGAGAGCATGAACGAGTGGGAGAGAGGGACAGAGGGGGAGAGAGAGAGTCTTAAGCAAGCTCATTACCCCTTTACACTTCTCTTAAGTGTGAACTGTATCTATCTAATTTTCTACTACCTAAGGAAACAATACAAACTATGAATGTCACTGATAAATGAACATAACATACTCAATGAACATATTTACTATCATAAACTCACCCCATATACACTTGAATTGTAGGAATTATTTCATAAAGAAAAAAATCAAAGTTTACATTTATTATTAATCCAGTAGTGTTTCAAAAAATAATTTTAGGGGCACTTGAGTGACTCAGTTGATTAAACAACCAACTCTTGATTTCAGCTCAGGTCATGATCTCACAGTCATGAGATCAAGCCACATATTGGGCTCCATACTGATCATGGAGACTCTTTGGGATTCTTTCTCTTGTCCTCTGCCCTTCTTTCCTGCTTGCACTCTCTCTCCCTCACTCTCTCTCTCTTTCTCTGTCTAAAAAATAATTTAGAATGAAATTATTATAACATGATGTTAAATTTTCTTACTGGCAATGATTCCATTATTAGTAAAGCAAGGGAATGTTGAGTAATTTATAACTCTGTTGCAATTTATACTCTTCATCAAGACACTTTTTTACTTAAATAGAAAATTATTCAGACTGGATTTGTTACTGACTTTTTAAACAAATGTTTATTCATTTTTGAGAGAGAGAGCATGAGCAGGGGAGGGGCAGAGAGAGGGGACAGAGGATCCGAAATGGGCTCTGCACTGACAGTGGAGAGCCTGATGCAGAGCTCAAACCTACAAACCAGGAGATCATGAACTGAGCTGAAGTTGGACACTTACCTGACTGAGTCATCCAGCTGCCTCTGTTACTGACTTTTAACAGGTTCAAAGAGTTTCTTTTTTTTTTTTTTTAATTTTTTTTAATGTTTTATTTATTTCTAGGAGAGAGAGAGAGAGACAGTGCGAGCAGGGGAGGGCCAGAGAGAGAGGGAGTCACAGACTGAAACTGGCTCCAGGCTCTGAGCTGGCAGTCAGCACAGAGCCCGACGCGGGGCTCGAACCCACGAACCGCGAGATCATGACCTAAGCGAAAGTTGGATGCTTAACCGACTAAGCCACCCAGGCGCCCCTCAAAGAGTTTCTTTTTCCAAGGCTGCAGACCATTTGCACTTCTACTCAAGGCCTCATTTTCTACATCTGTAAAGTGGAAGTTGTGTTAATATTTCTGAGGCACCTTTTAGACCCTGAGATTTTCTAAGAGTCCCTTTTAGATGTATTGGTGAAGATTTAGTCCTATGGAAGATTATCATAATGTAAAATCTTGTTGGTGCTGTGCTATATTATTGTCTCTGTGTTGTTTTCTAATCACATTATACTATTGCCTTCATCAAATCAAACATGGAGAGAAGAAAAAGAAAATTAACACTGAAATGTGGCAGGCAGTGCATGAGTCTTTAACAGCTACTATCAAATGAGTTGAGCAGTGAAGATTTCAGACTACTAGGAGATCACTAAAAGTACACACAAGGAGAAGGAAAATATTTACTCTTTCTTTTGATATAAGTCATTTTATCTTGGTGACACGATACTCAATATACATCATGTGAGAATGTTGAAGAAATAAGACAAAAATAGCATTAGCTAATCAACTTACTTATGGCAAAACGTAGAACATACAGACTACTTGAACCCTTTGGTGATTTATGTACTATTTGATAGAGTTTAGAGTTGTTCTTGGAGCAAAAGACAGAAGCTCTTCTCTGAAATAGATGTAGCACAAGGAAAGCAAATGTACAATGGAGTGCAACAGAGGTAACATAGCCTAGGTCACAGCTGTAGCTGACATTACTGCTGCCTTAACAACTTTCTCAGTGCCTAAAATAATGATTTCCTACAGATAATACACACACCTGGCTGTGCACAGGTGTGTGCACAAGCATGTGTGGACACACATACAAACCACATACCTCTGCTTTGCCCAAGCTTTTAATCAGCTTCTAGTGCTGGTTAGAACAATTGCTTTGAAACATAAGCATCTTCTGTTGGAACAGGTCTGTTTATAATTACAGAATCATGGGCTTTGCTGGATGAAATATTCATATGCACTCTATTGCCAAACTGCACTTATGGCGTAGTAAACTGCAAACATTATCATATTAAAAGCAATTTAGTGACATACTTCATGCCAACTTAATAAAAAATGTCATTTTAAATATTGTTTAAGAGCACTAGTTTAACAACTTTTATGCACTGGACCACCACAATGTATTTATTATCCATAGTATATTTGGAGAAACTAAAATGGAAATGAAAAGTAGTAGTTGAATTCAGTCATATAGTTTCCAATTAAGGACAAGGCATTGATAAAAGGTCTTCATTTCTGAGCAATCTTGGAACATGGGGATGATCTGACTCCTCTGGACTGGCTCCCAACCCCTAGACTACTTATTACCTGGCACATGCATACACTGTAGTGCCTTGTTTTAGCATAAGGTACACAAAGATAATAGTGGACAATTTAGTCTATTTGAGGAAGGGGGAATGTATTTATCAAAGGATTAATGCCAAGATGTGCCATTCTCCCTGTAACCTCTCTTAGTTTATTTCTGTTTCTTGTTCAAAGGGGTCAAATCAAAGTGTGTATGTGTGTTGAAAATTTAAAAATATACTATGACTTGGAGTCAGGTGTGAAATTGTGAACTATCTGATGCAATTTTTAATGATACTTTACCATTCTATTTTTTTAAATGTTTATTTATTTTTGAGAGAGAGAGAGAGAGAGAGAGAGTAGGGGAGAGACAGAGAGAGATGGAGAAGATCCCAAGCAGGCTCTATGCTGTCAATGCAGAGCTCGATCTCAGGAACCAGAAGATCATTACCTCAGCCAAAATCAAGAGTTGGTCCCTCAACAGACTCAGCCACCCAGGCACCCACCACTCTTTTCTTAATGCATTGTTATCTCTCTCTCTGTTTGTCACTTCCTTTCTTTCCTTTTATTTTCTTCCCTGGGAGGCATTCATGGCCATAGAGTACAGAAACATGTATTGGGCATTAAAAATTTATAAAGCAACTATAACTTTAAGGCTGCAGCTTGAGTTTTGAAAGTGAGCAGTATAATATTTTCCTATCATTTTTTACTAGAATATCTAAAAAGGGATTATTTGTGATCGAAATAAAAAATTATAGTCTGAATGGTTAATTAGATTGTCTCATTTATGAAAACTGTGACTAAGGAGCATTTGCTGACTTAGTTACTTCATGATGCTCTAGACTCAAAATAAAATGACTAGAACACTCATTTTTTGGAAAAAAAATTAAAATTTGTCTTAACAAAACCCAAATAAAAATGTTATAATATAGAATGTAGTACCAGATGGTCTTTAATATATGGCAGATTGATATAGGAATGTTTTGAGCCAACTGCAAGTGTGAGAATTATTGTGTTTCAGTATTGACTCAACAGCTTAGGAGCCACTTACAGAAACTGCAGTGTTTAATCAATATAGTGAAATATTCCACCATAGAATTCAAATATTATGTCTTTCAACAAGAATCATATGTAACTCTGCCTTAAATCAGTAAAAGCAAAAATGGATTGACCTCTACCACTTTGGCACTAATGTAGAAAGACAGGGTGATGGAAAGAGAGATGTCATGACTTTGTGAATGCAATAGCACACCATTTCTTATAATAAAAAAAGAGAAAATGCAGAAATTCAATATGCATCTATAATTCTTACCTGCATAAACATTTACTATATTATTCTGGGTGGATAACATTCATTTGAGTGTGTTATACATTTCTTTTAAAATAACGGTACAATTTTTAGAAATAAGGTCAGATGGTGAAAAGTATTAGCTATCCAAAGTTTCTAGCCCTACTACTAACCAGCTAAGTTACTGTACTCACGTTCCTTCTCTGGGTTTCAACTTCTTCATCTACGAAAAGGATGATTTGGATCAAACATTTCTAAGGTCCCTTTCACTTACATTTATTTTATTCAAATCCTCTTAATATTGGCAATAACTAAGTATCTGAAAATTTAGCATTTAATGCTTTATATACATAGCATTTCTAATTACTGTGAATTGATACTTAAAATAGAAGAAACTGGTTTTCTAGTTTTCCAAATATGTTATAGTATTATTTTGAGGAAAATAAATATTTGTATTACTAGTTAGTATTCCCACTTCATTTAGAGAAGGCATATAGAAATTTCAAAATATTTTACCAGACTTTAATGTATTAATAAAAAAATAAGTAGGATAACTTAATTTGGGATACAGGTTCATGTTATCGGAAGATGATAGAAGTTTTCTATACTGAAAAACAAATTGTCACAAAATTGATGGCTTAAAAAACTAAATATTTCTTATCATTTTTGTGGGTCAGGAATCCAGGCACAGCTTATCTGAGTCCTTGGCAAAACTGTAATCAAGGTGTTATCCAAGGCTGGATTTTCATCTGTGTTGACTGAAAAAGGGCTTCCAAGCTCTCTCAGGTTGTTGGCAGAATTTATTTCCTTATGGCTGTAGGACTCACAGCAGCTTGCCTCTTCAAAGTCAAAAAGACAAGACCCTAGAGCAATTCTGCTAGCAAGGTAGCATTTTATATAACCTAACACAATTATGGGAATGACATCAAATTACCTTTGACATATTTTGCTGGTTAGAAGAATGTCACCAGTCAGTCCCATCTACACTCAAAGGGAGGGGATTGTACAAAGACACAAACACCAGGAAGCAAGTATGGAGGCTACCTAAAGGTTTGTTCACCAGAGAAAAAATATGAGGGTGCAAATTGTGCTCCATTATAATTTCTTCCTTTCCCTCTCTCTTCTTGCCTTTTCTTTTCCTCCCTCCTCCTCCTCCTTTTCTTCCTCTTTCTCTCTCATCCTTTTTGTTTTGGTAAAACTGATCATTGTGACTGAACTGTGCAGATGCTCCATGCACAAGTGAAAGGTATACTGATAATGCACAAGCCTCAATTACAGGTAGTATGCTGAAGACAAACAATTCCTGCCTTACAGAATACTAGCTACTAATGGATTATGTGATAATCTGTCAAATCCTCTTACACCTGACTGTTTAATTATGTGAAAAGTCCTCTGATGAAAATCTGTCTCTGAACTTTAACCACGTCAAAGGTTCAAGTGAAGATTGATTTCTCCTGGCAGCCAGTGAAGGATAATTCTCACTCGTTTCATGCCCGATTCTAGTATCAGGGATTTAATGACCAATATTTTAAAATACTTTATAATTCTAAAAGACAGGTGTTTGCTAGGAATTTAGTGACTAGAGGGGGAAGACATAAGTACAGGGTGAAGCATGATTGCTAACACAAGATGAAAGAAACTTTTTCTTAGTATCATTTGTTAACATATGTTCATTGATTAATGGTTCAAATGCTCTTCTGTTTTCTTGTATCCTTTTGGCCTCATTTGGCCTCTGGCTATTTAATCTCATCAGTACTTCTATTTCTAGGTAGACTGGGAGAGGTAAATAAATTCAATATCAAGCCACTTTCACCACTCTCAAGAAAATGACCTCTAGTTACACTCTCTTATAGTGAAATCTTGGGGTTTTCTTTCTGATGAGTTCTTCTTAGTGTTTGTTTCTTTTACAAACTGTTGGTTCTGTGTCACAGTGATTTAGAGTGGAATTATTCAGATTATTTTTTGATCCAGTGTTTAAGATTCTGATCATCATTTGTCTCTGAGTTGCTTTTATAGTTCAACGCTATTGAAAACTTTAAACTACATTAAAGTAGGGCATTAGTTCCACTTACATGTTGTGACTTCCACGTGGAAGAATTATTACTTTACTGAGAAGACAATGATGTAAAATGAATAAAGCCTATAGTTGTTTATGGCAAGGTGAAACTATAAAGAGCATTAACAGAAATTGCTATGTGAGATAGAGGTATTAATCAAACCAAACGCAGACTTTTTTGGGAGGGGTTGTACGTGTAAGACATTATGAACTAAAGGAAATCCAAAGGACATGAAATAATCATTTTATGAAAATAATAAAGAATATTGTTCGTTTCTTCTAATACATAGAGGCACATGTGCTAAGGAGGATAGTGCTGCCTCATTCACAAAGCTATTTCAAATGAAAGGAAATGAGGCAGGCTTATTTTTTCCAACTGCTTTCTGTAGACCTTCGAACTTTCAAAAGGTTTATATTATTTTATATTAATCTAGTTCCCTAACGGATGCATTTTCCAGTGAGATTATGCAAGATTATATGGTGATATTTTGTCACTCAGTAAACACTTGTTCATCACCAACTATGTATAGGCTTTGGTAATAATTATTTATTATTTTGAGTATTTCTATTAATTAAATAAAGAGTTTAATAATTCATCAAAAATGGGGTTTTAAATAGTTTGCACAATTTTTATTTTTTACGTATTTTTATTATTTTTTAAAGAATATTTTAATGTTTATTTTTTAGAGAGAGACAGAGCATAAGCAGGTGAGAAGCAGAGAGAGAAAGGCAGGAACAGAATCTGAAGCATGCTCCAGGCTCCGAGCTGTCAGCACAGAGCTGGATGAGGAGCTTGAACCCATGAACCATGAGATCATGACCTGAGCCAAAGTCGGACCCTTAACCAACTGAGCCACTCAGTTGCACAATTTTTAAATTCCATTTAAAACACCAGTCTTTTGTCTAAGACTTTTTCTCCTTTCTCTGTCAAATCAACTTACTGGAATATTCCTATAATTTAAAAAATATATGCCAGGGGGAAATTATGCTTTTGTGAGTAGAAATATATAACCTGTTTTTCATGCACTCACCTATTCTGTTAAAAACTATTCACGAGGACAATATTGGTATATTGCAGTACTACAATAAGGATAACTATCTATATCCTTTTCCATGCAGGCGTATTTTCCCCGAGTATTCATGTCTTGGCCAAATAACAATGATTATTCAAGTATTGAAGGTACTAAAAGATTTTTTCAGGTAATCAAGCAACTGAATAGAAAGACAAGAAGATAGATTTATATTTATTATTTATATTTATATTTATTTATATTTATTATTTATATATTATATTGTTACCCACAGGTCAAGGGCACAAATAGGTGAGTAGGAAAACCTCTGCAAAATAGCATTTTAAACAATTGTTGAGAGGAATTGGCTTTTAATTCTAGCTTCTGTAGTGTACAGTTTAAGGAAATTGGCTAAAATCTTAGAGTAATATAAAGTCTGAGCTCTGAATAATTTCTGAAAGAGAATGAAAATTCCATGATTATTATATCAGAAATTACTTAAGTCTTTTGTGGTACAGCAGAGACACAAAATAATGACAGATGCGTAAGTACCCATTGTCCAGAGACCAGTGAAACGGGATTGTCTGTTTTTTGTTTTTTTTTAATGTATAGCATATATGCTTAAATTAGTGCTTTAAGTAATACTTCAATTACTGCTATATATGTTCATTATCTAGTTATGATTTTGTTCTTTTTATATTTTAGTGGTATTTAAAAAGTTTTGAGTTTGAAGTTATCAATTTACATTTTAAGAGAACATTCAGGTAGAATGAACTCAAATGCCATTTTAAATCAAGTCCTGACGACTGGAAAAGTGGTTCCTAATTGGAGCTTGTTCCTATTTGGATGAACCACTTTTAAAAAGCTGTTTATCAATGAATGATTCAGGTAACACCTACTTGAAAAATTTAAGTATCCCAATGTTCTCATCTGGAAAATGGGATGATTAATATTGGCTTACGTCTTTAGGTGCCTATGAACAATAACTAATAAAAGTATTATAGGCACTTGATAAAATACTAAGTGTCATACAAATGTTTGTTCAATAGGAAAAACAGCAACAGCAGCACTTGCATCCTACAGGATGCCCTCACTTTAAGCAAAGTAAGTTTTCTCCTCTAAGCTTCTATGTAATTTGTTGCCAAGTGCAAAAAGTATCTTAATTTCTTATGCTCACTGATGTTGACATTTAACTCATTACCATGTAGAGTGTTTTGAAAGTGCTTTGATAGTTGAAGGAACTAAATATGAAGTCCAGTTCTTTTTTATTATTCAATACCCCCCACTCTTTCACACTCTTACTTTTAACAAGCAGATATTAGTATTTCTGTGAACTCTTCAAAATTGCTGATGATAAAGAAAAATAAATCTTTTGGACTCTAAATTCCTCTGGCACTTCCACCTCAGTCTCACTTTCATTTTGATCTTAGATAAAACCAGAGCTTTTAATTTTGAAAGAAATTATAACAGCTGAAATTTATTTTGCATTTCTAAGAAGTCTTTGTCATGGCTGATAGAGAAACGTACATTGTTTAGGCTTTAGAAAAGACATCTCTTAACTAGGTAAAACAGTAGAGCAGAGAGGCTGAGTGATTTAACAGAAGATTCAGAGTAATTCAGTGCCTGACCTGGAGATCCCCCCAAAATTTACAATCATTTAAACCAAATATGTACCTACAAGCTCTCTTAAGTTACCTTTCTGTATGCCCTCTATAAATCCAACTTCCATGGAGGAGTTAAAGATCAGAGTCACCTCCTTACAAAAAATAGACTGGATAAATACTTAGGACTGTAAAATACTAAGTTTTGGAGGAGAGGTCTACATTTTGTCTCTGTCCTACCTGTCAATACAATTTTATAGTTACCAAACTTGTCTTCAGTATTCCTGCCTTCTTATCTGTATTCATCTCCATATTGGATGATGATGATGATGATTTTTATTTTTATTCTTTCTCTACCCTTATCTTCTTTGTGTGAATTTTATAATGGTAATATCTTTTGCAACTCATAGCAGTGGATCCCATAATGGGTTAGTATTATTACACGTGTTAGTAGCTAGAATATTTTCTTCCTTTGTAAAAGTTGGGGAGAATTCACCTTTCTTTTCTTTCTGTTCTGAGTCTCTCATTGTCTTGCATAAAATGTTGTCTTTTTCTCCTGATTATATATAATAAAGGGACTCAGTGAACATCTTGATAATGTGTCTCACTGACTGGCCGTTTGTAATATAATATTTCCTTCTGGAAAAAAAATGCACACATAAGGGGAAAATAGGGAGCTATTATCAAGCTACCGGATTATTCTGTCACTACTAGTACTAGTGCTAATAAAAACGAGACAAACTGCACTATTAGCGTTAGTAAAAAATACCATCTACTGAGCCCATACCATGTTCCATGGCTTGCTATAACAACTTCACAGATTGCATTTCATTTTAATTTTTAAATTTTATTAATTTATTTTTAGAGTGTGTGCAAATAGGGGAGAGAGGCAAGGCGTGGAGAGAGAGAGAGAGAGAGAGAGAGAATATCCTAAGCAGGCTCCACACTCAGTACGGAGCCCAACATGGGGCTTGATCTCATGAGCCTGAGATTATGACCTGAGCTGAAATCAAGAGTCAGCCGCTCAACCAACTCAACCACTCAGGTGCCCCTGCATTTCATTTTAAAAACCTTACAACTGCAGGTTGCTTTAAATGATTTGCAGTGTTATTCAAAGTAAATATGCTTTTATTTTTTATTTTTGTCCTTATTCTTTTTAAAGTTTATTTATTTTGTGAAAGAAATTGAGAGAAAGAGAATGAGCACAAGCAGGGGAGGGGCAGAGAAAGAGAGGTAGATAGAGAATCCCAAGCAGGCTCCATGCTGTCAGCACTCAGCCCAATGTGGGGCTTGGACTCACAAACTGTGAGATCATGACCTAAGCCTAACTCAAGAGTCAGAAGCTTAACTGACTGAGCCACAAAGACGCCCCAAACTAAATAAAAAAAACAAACTTGAGAATTCATATTGGTATACTATTACTTTAAACTAACATTCTTAGGGGCGCCTGGGTGGCTTAGTCGGTTAAGCGTCCGACTTTTGCTTGGGTCATGATCTCACGGTTCGTGGGTTCGAGCCCCGCGTCAGACTCTGTGCTGACTGCCAGCTCAGAGCCTGGAGCCTGTTTCAGAGTCTGTGACTCCCTCTCTCTCTGACCCTCCCCTGCTCACGCTGTCTCTCTCTCTCTCTCTCTCTCTCTCTCTCCCTTAGGAAAAAAAAAAACATTAAACTAACATTCTTAGTACTCATTTTGGCATAGTTTTGATGAAGTTAAATAAACATGCTGGCATTTTACTGTAGCCTTGCTATCTTCCTTGAGTTCCTCAAAGACCAAACTGCCTCATAATGAAATCTTTGGTATTTCAATGCGTATTTGTATGGAAGTAGGACAGGTTTCTACATAGCAAATCTTGTTATGGTGATGGTTTAGTGTATTAATGAATGAGAATGAAATGTAAACTTTTCAATATTATTTTTATCAAAGAAATAAGATGAAAAGGTTTCTTCTTCTTTGCATGTATAAGAATCAAGGAGCAAAAGTGTACAACATGAGGGCACCAGGGATGTTAAAAGTGAGGTGGGTGAAGGCTGGTGTAGAATCTTATATCATAACCAACTGTCACCTTATCAGCTAAATTTACCTTTTTCTAGGCCTGTTCATGGTTCACTTTGAATAAATACAATAGCTGACGGGAAAGAAAAAGTTCCAGCTTTCTGATTTGTCAGCTTGAAAAATGATAATGGCAATCAAAATAATGGGGCAGTGCACTTTAAGCTGCATATGTTTGGGAGACTGAGTATCTGCATTTTTGAGGCTTGTTTACAGATGGGTAATGTTATACCTCTGTGATATTTAAAAGCATTTTTTTGTTTGGTGTCTAAACACCTATCAATGGTTATGATTCTAGCAATATTAACATACACCAAATGGTTTCAAATTGATTACTACTCTAGAGCAGATTAGAAATAATCACAGTGCCTCAAATGGGCAGAAAGGAAGTGTCCTATTTGATATGAACAATGCTTCTTTAATAAGAAAGAGTTTCTTTAGTGTCACTAGTAAAACCATATTAATAGAGGGAAGTTTGAAAACTGAAAATATATTTTTAAAAAACCCTATCATGCTTGGATAACTTACATAGATTACCCCACATCCTTTGAAACATGAAGGTTTATTGCTTTGTCAAGTGTTCTCCATTATTCACCAACTAATTCTTTCTCCCTCTTTCCCAGGAATTCATATACCTGATATATTTAGGATTGAATCCCTTATTTGTATAACTTATGTATTATTGTACAGCATGTTAACCTCAAACTTGGTTGTTTAAAACAACAAATATTTATTATCCCAGAGTTTCTTTGAGTCAGGAATTTGGGAGACGCTTATCTGAGTGACTCTAGTTCAGGGTCGTCTGTGAAGTTACAGCCAAGATGTTAGCCAGGACTGTAGTCATCTGAAGGATTAAAAGGTTGGAGAATTCACTTCCAGGCTCACTTATATGACCATTAGTAGGTGTCTTCAAGTTCCTTGCTAGCAGAAGGCCTCAGTTCCACACAGTCTCTGGATAAGTGAATGTCTTCATGACATAGCATCTAGTGTTCTTGAGAATGATTGATCTGAGAGAGAGAGAAAGAGGGAAAGGGAGGGTAAGAGGGACAGAGGATAGATGAAGGAGGAAGAGTGTGAAAGAAAGAGGCTGAGATAGAACTTAAAGTGCTTTTTATGAATAGTCTCCAAACTGATGAAGTGTTTTATTTTTTTATTTTATATGTTATTTTATTTGTATCACTAACTCAAGGGGAGGGAAATTAGACACTGCTTCTTGAAATGAGGAGGATCAAAGATTTTGTGGGCATATCTTAAAACCACCACATTAGTGGTCACTTGTCCCTCTTGGTCATTCCTCTTAGTCATTAAGAAAGCCACAGAACAGGTGATTTTATTTCTCTGTGTCTTCAATAGCAGCTACAGTAGTAGGTACCTGTAGATTGTTCCAATAATCTCCTTAATATCTTAATATTATTGTATACTTGATTAACAGTGCTTCCAAATACACTTTTTAATGTTCTTCCTTGGATATTCACAGCCACATTCAAAGTAGTCACTTGTATCTATTTTCCAGAAAATGTTTTATCTGTTCTGTGTTTGGCTCCTAACATGGGTATTGAATATGACATTTCCTCATCCTACCAATGGTTTTCTCTTTCAGTAACATCTTTTATGGTAACATAAAGGATTAGACCTTGGTATTGAGCAGGAGGCTATTATATATGGCACAAAAGGATAAGTGGAGTACTGAACTTTCAGTAATTAGTTCTGTAATTTAATGTTTAATAAAGGTAATAGTAAGTATTATTTTATGATGACATAAAAACATACTGTGAATAGTTGATTTACATAACTGAGAAAAGCTATAAAATCATATAGATTTTGTCTAGAAGGGAACATGGGAATGTGTAGCACAACCTTTTATGTTTACAGATGCAGAAATGGAGTAACTTATTTTCTGGGTTAAGGAGCTTTGCAGACTGTAGCAAAATATTTTGTGCAGATAGGAAGACACCAAATAATTTTTAACTAGCTGATAATAATGATGAATTACACACTGTAATCAAGGCTTAGGATAAAGCCACTAATATTGACTATATTGTCTTTATTAGATGGCTATTATTATTTTCAATGAGATTGGGAGATATAATTCTTATTTAACTTATTGCACAAATCATCAATTATATTCTGCTTGAAAGATGACAATTCTATGGCTGTTTTGCATTTCAGAAATAGTCTGCTATAGTATTTTCATACCTACTATCTTTATTTGCACAGAGATCTTGAGCAATGGGGCAAAGTGTAATACGTTTTTTTTTATATCAGAAAACAGAGGTCCAGTTAACGGACCTTGGCTTTTGCTCTTTCCACTAATCCATGCTTTCCTCTTTGTCTATAAGTTATATATAGTATATTTACTGACTTATGTTCTTATTCCTAAAAGGATTGAAAATGGCTTGTAAAATTTATAAAGCACAAAAGGGTTGAAGGAAAAAGTAAGGAAGATCAATCAGGGTAAAATAAATATAAACTTAAAAAATAAAACAAAGCCAGGGGTGATATAAATACAGAGAATTAATGCCACAGTGTCTGTTAAGTTGCTAGAAGTGGCCCAAATATTTATTTCTGAGCTTCCTAACATTTAATGCAAAGATAGACACATGATTCAAAGTAAACAGAATATAAAAGTAAACCAGTTTCATAAAAGAAATACACTAGTACTAAGACATGAGAATATTTCCCAATGCATTGTTTATAAGGAAGATGCTATATAATATGAACAGTGTCCTCAATAATATCTTTACAGTAAATAAAGTGAAGCATTTCATAAGATTCTTCCTTATAAGCTTCTACAAGATAAAACAATGACATCAATAAATAAATTTCATATGAGTCCTAAATAATATGATTGAAGAATATTACTCCCTGATGGTCTACCTTAATCCAAGGACGTATTTTTGGTGAATACAGAAATAAATGGTTTGCATAACTTAGGCAATTCTCTAAAATCCATATTTTGCTTTATCATTTTTAAAATAAATAATAGGGCACCTGGGTGGCTCAGTCAGCTAAGCATCCAACTTCAGCTTAGGTCATGATCTTGCAGTTTGTGAGTTCAAGCATCGCGTCAGGTTCTGTGCTAACAGCTCAGAGCCTAGAGGCTGCTACAGATTCTGTATCTCCCCCCTCTTTCAGCTCCTCCCCTGCTTATGCTCTGTCTCTTTATGTCTCTCAATAATAAATAAATGTTAAAAAATTTAAAAAAAATATTGATTTGGAATAGGTCTGAGGTATATAACATTAAGTGTGGTAATAACTACGTATAGATGAATAAATTTTAGAAATCAATAGGGCATAGAAATGACTTCTTATCAAATAAAGAAGCCTAATGAGAGTTTGAAAAGACCCTTTTTACCTCTGCAGAGGTGGACTGAGAGTTGCAAAGGTCAATATGTACTGCTTTGGGTTCAGCTTTGGCATACAAATTCACAGATAATCAAAGTCCCAAAGTTTTTATTTTTTTTAATCTTTTTATTTTTTATTTTTTACAAATAGTTTATTGTCAAGTTGGTTTCCATATAACACCCAGTGCTCATCCCCACAAGTGCCCCTCTCGGTGCCCCTCCCCCCTCTTCCCCCCCACATCCATCAGTCCTCAGTTTTTGTCAGCATTCAAGAGACTCTCATGGTTTGCCTCTCCCCCTTTCCCCCACTATTTCCCCCCTTCTTCTTCCCCTTGTTCCTCCGTTAAGTTCCTCCTAATCCTCCTATACGTGCAAACATATGATATTTGTCCTTCTCTGCCTGACTTATTTCGCTCAGCATAACACCCTCAAGGTCCATCCACGTTGCTACACATGGCCAGATTTCATTGTTTCTCATTGCCGTGTAGTATTCCATTGTATAGATAAACCACATCTTCTTGATGCATTCGTCCGTTGCTGGACACTTAGGCTCTTTCCATGTTTTGGCTATTGTGGAGAGTGCTGCTATGAACATTGGGGTACATGTGCTTCTATGCCTCAGCATTTCTATATCCCATGGGTAAATTCCTATCAGTGCTATTTCTGGGTCCTAGGGGAGTTCTATTGTTAATTTTTTGAGGAACCTCCACAGTGTTTTCCAGAGGGGCTGTACCAGTTTCCATTCCCACCAACAGTGTAGGAGGG
>NW_024080779.1:639139-701831 GCF_003009895.1 Hyaena hyaena | reverse complement strand
TTCTTCATCTCTTGTTATTGTCTTTAATTTAAAGTCCTGTTTGTCTGATATAAGTATAGCTACTCTGGCTTTCTTTTGATTTCCAGTAGCATGATATATATTTCTCCATCCCCTTACTTTTAATCTGAAGGTATCTTCCAGTCTAAAATGAGTTTCTTGTAGACAGCATATAGACAGATTTTGTTTTTTTTTTTATCCATTCTACTACCCTATGTCTTGATTGGAGCATTCAGCCCATTTACATTCAGTGTTATTATTGAAATGTGTGGGTTTAGAGTCTTTGTGTCCTTTTTGGAGTTCATGTTTGTGGTGGTGTCTCTGGTATCTTTGTTCCTTGCAACCTTTACTTCAGAGCGTCCCCCTCAGGATTTCTTGTAGGGCTGGCTTAGTGGTGACAAATTCTCTCAATTTCTGCTTATTTGGAAAGATTTTTATCTCTCCTTCTATTTTGAATGACAGGGCAGCTGGGTGGAGGATTCTTGGCTGCATATTTTTTCTGTTCATCACATTAAAGATCTCCTGCCATTCCTTTCTGGCCTGCCACGTTTCAGTAAATAGGTCTGTCACCACTCTGATAGGTTTGCCTTTGTATGTTAGGGTCCTTTTCTCCCTAGCTGCTTTCAAAATTTTCTCTTTGTCCTTATATTTTGCCATTTTCCTATGATATGCCTTGCAGAAGGTTGATTCACATTACGTATGAGGGGGACCTCTGAGCCTCTTGTATTTCAACGTTTACTTCTTTTCCCAGGTCAGGGAAGTTCTCTGCTATAATTTGTTCCAGGACTCCTTCAGCACCTTTCCCCCTCTCTTCCTCTTCTGGGATTCCTATGATACGTATATTGTTGCATTTGACCATGTTGCTGAGCTCTCGAACTCTTCTTTCATGTTCCTGGATCAGTTTGTCTCTTTTTTTGTCAGCTTCTTGTTTTTCTATAATGGTGTCTTCTAAATCACCTATTCTCCTTTCTGCCTCTTCAATCCGTGCATTGGAGGCCTCTAATTTATTATGTATCTCATTTATCGCATTTTTTAATTCTTCATTCTTATTTATATTCTCCATTTTGTCTGTAGCCATAGTTTCTTTGATGTCCCTTATGTTTGTCTCAAGCCCAGCTATTAATTTTATGATTATTAATCTAAAATCTTGTTCATTTATGCTGCTTATATCTGTTTTGAGCAGTTCATTAGCTGTCAATTCTTCTGGGGGTTTCTTTGGGGGAGAGCTTTTTTGTTTCATCATTTTAGTTAGTTGTCTGGGTCTTGTTAGTTTTTAAGACCTGTTATGCTCTCTGTACCTGTGAGGGCTGCTGTATCCAGGAAGACTCTTTGTCCAGGGCCTATCCTTTCAGAGAGTGTTTTTTCAATGGTATCTCTTTGTCTCTCTTCTTGAGACCTTGGTTATTTTGTTTTCCTACTCGTAGTGATATCTGGGCTTCTCCACCATGTGTACTTTGGCTGGTTTCTTGAGTAGCCCTGGAGAGGAAAACAGACTGACAAACACACAGGGAGCAGGGGCCCACAAACGCACAGACAAATCCGACTAAAATGCAAACCGAGAGGGACAGCGAAAAAGTTGAGGGAAAAGACGGAGGAGGGAGGGCAAATAATAGAAAATCAAAGAATACAGAAAAAGGTCAAAAGGAAGAAAACAAAAGGAAAAAAGAAGAATACCAATGGACAATGAACAGCTTATAGCATATAACCGGATTTCCCAGCTATAATTAAATAGCCGGATGTATGCAGTGCTGGTTGAAGAGCATAGAGACTGAGAGAGAAGACAGGGCGGGGCAGGGGGGGGGTGGGAATGAAGCAAAATTGAAAATAGAATGAACAGACAGAAGGGATAAGAAGCTTTTTTCAAAGAGTTAAAATGTGGACTATGGTTGGTTAGGTGAGAGAAGGACGCTGGTATTATCCAGAGAAACTATATAGTCTAATTACTCCTGAGAGAAAGAGGTGAAAAAGTTGGGAGGTGTAGAATTTACATCTACAGAATGGACTAAATTTGATTGTTTAAGCACGCCGGTGACCAGAGGTAATCAGGTCAGTGTTCTGTGGAAAAAACGAAAAAAAAAAAACCAAAACCAAAACCAAAAACAAAAAAAAGGGGGAAAGGGAGGAGGGCAGCTCTCAAGCAGGGATGGGTGTGGTGTGATCCAATGCGTCTGGTGGGGGTTCTGCCTTGGCGGTTGTAGGGAGGAGAGTGTCGGTGCACCACCTCGCTTTTATAGGCGTGTAAACTTCCTGGGCCAGGGGCTCAGCCAAAGTTTGTTGCGCTTTTCAACCCAGGCCAGTCCCAGCCTCCAAATCCCAGGCCAAGCACCCCGCTGAAATTGCCTCAGGTGATTCCCTGGCTTCCCCCTCAGGGCAATTCCAAGCTTCCAGGCTAGTTCTGGGGGTGGAGCCAGAAGCCGCTGCTCCCTTCTCCTCCGGGTGGGGCTGGGGGGCCTGGGTGGGGCGGGGGGCCTTGTCTGCCCGCGCGCTGAGCCCGCTGCAGTGAGGAGATCAAGTTCCCTCTGTGTCTCATCACCCAAAACACGAACTCGCGGTCAAATCTGTCAGTTTTTAGCGCCTTGCCTTCCCTCTAGAGCTCCAGCCAGCCAGGAGCACGGCCGCCGGTGCCTGCGCGCCTCCTCCGGGGTTCAGGCCCGCCTCGAGGGTAATGGCTGCAGGCGCGCAACCTCTCCCAGCCAGCCTCTCCCAGCCAGCCGGGAGCCCGCACAAAGGAGCAAATCGGAGCGCAGCCCCTCGGGGTGACTTGGAGCGTGGAGGGGCCTGACGCGCAGGTATTTTGTGCGCAAAGTTTTTCTACACCCCGTGCGGAGGTTTTTCCCCCGAACGGAGGTTTTTCTGTTTCGGACTCTCTTTCTCCCCTCTCACTCCCCACAGAGGGAGGGTGGCCCGTCTCTCTGGTCTCCAATCTAGGCCCGATTTTATCTTCCCCAGTTCGCACTCACGTTAGAAGGCTTTCTCAGTGGAATCTGAGTCCTTTTTCTCCCAATCTCTTGGGTTTGGTACGGTTTCCTATGGCTTCAGATCTTTTCCGTGTGATGCCTGGGCGCGAGTGCAGGTACGGAGCTCCCTACTTCTCCGCCATCTTGCCCCTCCCCCCCCATTTTGTGACCTCAAAGTCCCAAAGTTTGATGCCACATGCAACAGTTCTCATCCGGAAGAAGGAAAGCTCAGTAAGTTACCTATAAAACATCTAAAATCAAGAGATGTAAGTTTCCAATTAACTTTCTAGTATAATCTGGTTACAAAATATATAGCAAGAGATCAAAATAAATTAGATGATTTTATTAGTTAGAAGTTAGTTAAATGTTAGAGGGTATTTACTAAAAATTAAGACTAGTTTGAAATACTGGAACCCATTCTGGTAATCATTAGCTAGCAGTGGTCTTTGTCTATTAAGTCATGTTTCATAAGTTTCCAGTCTTCTTTTTCCCTTCTAACATATCACCTTACCTCTTTGCCTATAATGCCAATTCAATCAATGATACTCTGTTAGTATTCTCATTTTTACAAATCCAGTCTTCCTTATATTGTACCATCCTGTTAAATATAATGTTGGCTGAATCCACCTATCTATCTTTTTGGAGTCTATAGAGGGAGACTGCATGCTATTAAGAAAAAAAATGTGCAAATTATTGTCAGTTTTAGAATATGGTCTTGGGAGGAAATGGAATAAGGATGGGAAACATAAGGTATTTAGAGCATTGGGAAAGTTCTATTTCTTGATCTGTAAACATGTATGTTGATAATTTTAATATTTTCATTATGTATTTATGTTTAATTCCATTTTCTGTCTAGGTGATGTATTAACCAAGTTTCTCCAGAGAAACAGAACCAAATAGAATGTGTAAAGATATAGAAAAAGATACTTTAAGTGGCTCATACAATTGGAGAGGCTTAGTGAATCCAAAATCTGATGGGGGAGGCTGGCAGGCTAGAGACCCAGAAAAGAGCTAATGTTGCAGATGAAGTCTGAAGAGTCTGCTGGAGTATTCCCTCTTGATCAGGGGAAAGTCAGCCTTTTGTTCTATTTAGACCTTCAGTGGATTGTATGAGGCCCATTAATGTTATGGAGGGCAATTTGCTTTAGTAAAAGTCCACTGATTTAAATGTAAATCTTATCCAAAAATATTCTCTCAGAAATATCCAGCCAAGTTGACACAGAATTAACCACCACAGATGGGATGTTATATGATAAAATATTCATGTCAATCACTTATTTTGCAGAGGGGACCTCATTGGTACCTGACAATATTTTTACATTCCTCCAGTCAACTTCCTTCCATTCTATACAACAGCTATTTAAAAACTTTTTCAATCTCTTCTAAACCTCCAACCTTTTACAGTTGATTATCTCTTGCCTATTTCACAGAGAAAATGAAACATTAAATTATCTCTCCCCATCCCCTGCCTCACTGCTACCAAATCAGAAATTATATCTTCATCTGTACCCTTTTAGAGGGAAGTGGTATCCTTTTTCCTTTTCAAGGTTAACCATCTCACTTGTGTGTGATCTGAGTTCCATTCTTTCTTATCTTGGTTAGGCATGTTGCTCTATGGATTATTTCCTCTCCTTTGTATTGCCAGCTTCTCTGTTTCTGTTGGCTCATTCCAAGCTTCTACTCTCATTAATGGACCTCACAGACAAATAAAACTCATCAAGAGGTATTATCCTTGAAGGCTTTTGTTGCAGTGAGGTTTGCTTAGAACCCAAACAACTTTCTATTCTTTTATTTAGTACTTTATTTGCATGTTACTTAATTTGGATTTTGCTTCATTGAACAGTCAAGGGTGTTTAGGCTTGTTCATTTTGTTACCCTACAGGTCTTGACAAACAAGGTATTCGGGGCATGTTCCACCTTTTGGAGGCAGTAGAGCCTAGGGGTGTCCAAAGTTAGGCAATTGGATTCAGAATCCTGGTCATTTTATTTTTATTTCTGAGTGTTTGGGCAAATTGCTACCCTGTTAAGCCCCATTTTTTTCTCTGAAAATGGGGACACTACGGGTGCCTTTCTCATAGGATTGTTGTAAGAGTTAAATGAGAGAAAAGAAAAGTATTTACAGTATCTGGCACAGTAAGCAATGAATACATTCTAATTATTATTTTCTGATATGGGCAAAGCCAGTCCAAAATGAATGACAGTCTTTTGCTAAGAGGTAAGTAGGAGAAAAGTTCCTACTGAAATATTTCTTCTTGCTGCTTTAGAGAATTGGTGTGGGAGAGGTTGGGCTCTAATTCAAATAAGCAAATTACCTGCAGTATTTGATACTTTCATTATACTATAAAATGTTACTCTTGTGCCACTGACTTATTTTGTGACTTTAGACAACTTTTATTTCTCTTGACCTCAGTCTTTTCATTTTCAAAATGATAGAGATGGGTTAGATGCTTTTTCTGCTTCATTCTAAAGCTAATATGCTATGTTTCCATAATTCTTTTTAAAATATATTTTAGTGATAAGTGATTATAGCATTTAAAATCATATTTTCCCTCTTAGCAATTCATTATTTTATGACTCTGCCTACCTACTATTTTATCATGTTATATATTTTCCTCCTACTGGGTAATCTTTCTCCTCCCTTGGTATAATCATCATTTTCAATCTATCATTTCACCTAATGTTTTCAACTGTAATATCCAGACTTACTCCTTCCCAGCTTTTATAGTTTGTCATGGTAACATGCATCTTAACCTCCCTCTCAGGCTATGTGAATTCAGCCATTTTTTATCGATGTTTTCTTGGATTTTGTCTGATAATCCAGAGGAATATCACACTCACTTTTAAGTGTCACAGAAAATAGATTTCAATCCAAAATATGTACAGTTCTAGTCTAATAGAATCCCTGTCTTTCTATAACCCCTTAATATATTCTGTTAATCTTTAAAATGTAATAGTTGACTTTTGCTGAAATTGTCATTAAAATAAACTGGTAGATGTGTCTTCCTATTTATCTCTTGATGAATACTTAAACAGTTTTCGGCTCTGTATTCTTTTAATTGTTTTAAATTAAATAACCTGAATATGACAACTGAAACAAAGAAATACATTATTTTTAGCATAATCTTTTAGATTAATATTTATAAAAAATGGACAAACTTCAGATTCTACTATCAAAGTATATTAATATCAGATAGGATTGACTCCTTATAATAGTTGAATATGCATGTGTATAATTTATCACGATCAGGGTCACTTTCTATCAGAGACATCCATCTCTCAATTATTTTGTATTTTGTTTTCTTGGTCTATGAATTCATTGTTTCTATTATCATTTGGTTAAGCTACATCTTTCACATATTAATAAATCTGTTAGGCCAGAAATGCAATCAATATGGTAATCAACTAATGTTACTTTGGAGTCACTGCTTTCATGTAAAGCATTTTATTTCTAAGAGACCCATATTAAAATGTAGATACATCTTGGACAAATTATGCTTTGGTGATGATGACTATGGATTGGTTATTTTCTTTACCTGTCAATGATCAAATGGAACATCTGCTGAGGGAAGCAGTGCCATATAAATGCTGGCTATGGAATTTCACCCAAATGAAGGAGGGAAGAATGGAAATACTATAGGAAAGGATGCTGGGAATTGAGGAGAATTATGGATGCACCAAGGTCCCAGAGATAAAAGGTGGGATTACTATATGAACTATACTAAAAGATTTTGCCCCTCTGGAAAACAGTGTGGAGGTTCCTCAAAAAACTAGCAATAGAACTCCCCTAGGACCCAGCAATAGCACTACTAGGAATTTACCCAAGGGATATAGGAATGCTGATGCATAGGAGCACATGTACCCCAATGTTCATAGCAGCACTCTCAACAATAGCCAAAACATGGAAAGAGCCTAAGTGTCCATCAACTGATGAGTGGATCAAGAAAATGTGGTTTATCTATAAAATGGAATACTACATGCAGTGAGAAAGAATGAAATCTGGCCATGTGTAGCAACATGGATGGAACTTGAGGTTGTTATGCTGAGCGAAATAAGTCAGGCAGAGAAGTCAAATACCATATGTTTGCACGTATAGGAGGATTAGGAGGAACTTAATGGAAGACCATGGGGGAGAAGAAGGGGGGAAAAAGTGGGGGAGAGGGAGAGAGGCAAACCATGAGAGACTCTTGAATGCTGAGAACAAACTGAGGACTGATGGGGGTGGGGGGAGGGGGGAGATGGGCTTGGAGGAGGGCACTTGTGGGGATGAGCACTGGGTGTTTTATGGAAACCAACTTGACAATAAACTATTTGTAAAAATATATATATATTTTGCTAAAACCTTTTCCCAATCTGAATTCTCCAGTCTAAAACAAAAGCTCAGGACATTGTTTAATACCTCTTGCTGGTGGTTATTTGAAAATCAAGTTTCATCTGCTCAGATTACTAGATGTAAAATGGAATACTAAAATTTTTAAGGTACTCCTGAGATTGTTCCATTTCTCTTAGAACAGAAGTCAAAGGGCATATTAAATCTCAGCCAAAGACAATAAGAACTGAGACCATCATGTTTTAGATATTTTTATTCACAGATCATGTACTTTTCATTGACAAAGGTGAGAGTGACATTTGGCAGTAAATGTTTACCTTATAAAAATTACACTAATATTCAAACTTCTCTTAATCATTATATTTCTCACTAAGTGTTAAAAAAAACTTTGATGAGAGAAATCAGGAAATAAAGCTAATGTCTGATATTCATATACTGCCCTCTTTAAGAGGCAAAAGCACTTTGAGCAAAGGGTTTCATTTACAATAAAAATCATCAGTGCTGGTTATGTGCTTTATGGATGGTTCTATTTTTATTTTTTTACCTTCAACATAAGATACTATAGTAGTTTTCATTAACTCTTTGCTGATTCACTATTTTTTCTCTTTGAAAATTTAAAATAGCTATGGAAAATCAAATAATCTTATCTCATACCCTAACAAACAATAATATTGTTTAGGTCCATCACTAAAATAATTTTGATGCATAAGGGTCAAGTCTCATTACATTAAAGTAGGAAAATAGATCACATAATTTTTAGATCAGTGTGTGCATTAAAATATTGATTACACTTAGTACACTTAGTAACCTAATATTGTGGGAAGATGATAAAGGTTGAACACCAAGAGTACCATGAATGTGTTTTACTAGAACTTAGCTCAGAGTTGCTCAGCCTCAGTACTATGGATGTTTTAGGTCAGATTCCTTGTTGTGGGGGACTGTCTTATGTATTGTAGGATATTGAGCACTGTTCATGGTATTTACCCACTAATGCTGTTATATACCAGTAGTGTATCCCCAAACAAAAATACCTCCAATTAGTGTTGAATGTACAAAATTTCTCCCAGTTGAGAACCACTGACGTAGCTGAACCATCTGAACCATGAAACTAATTCTTTCTTCACTATGATGTCTTCTGCATATTATTTCTTCTGAATATTTAAATGTATATATTTTTATAGCAATGTTTTTAAGTGGTCTTAAGTTGAATCACGTATGGTTTTTTCTCTATATAAGTTACATTGGTTTTAGGTACATGGTAGACTTGTTTTTTAATCTCTTCAAAATACATAATACAGTGCTTTGTGTCAAATAGGACCATCAAAAATGTTGATTGACATTGATAATCAGTAGTTTTGGGAGATGTAGTGCTGTTTTTCTCTGCTTAGTTCAGGGTGGTTTTTTTTGTTTTTTTGTTTTTTTTTTTTTTACTATCCTATTTATTTAACAAATAGGATACTTCCTGAAAATGCAGCCCAGGCTGAAGTTCTATAAATAACTTTTAGTTTATGGGGTCTTAAAATAGAAATACACTTTAAATTGATTTCAAAGGTTTTACTCTGAGAAAACCTGTGTCCTACTTGCATAAAAAAATCATAAATGAGTGAAGTGTTATGAGACAGCCACTAATCAATTTTCAGTCATTTTCGTTTTATAAAACTAAACTGAACTAAACTAAAATAAAAAATCTTGCTCTGATTTCTCTATTGATATATCCTGACCTTATTATAGATTCTTTAGCCATTTTAAAAGCTTTCAGTGCAAAGGGCTTGGCTCACAGTCTGGAGAGGAGAAAGCTGACAGGTTAATCAAGCAGACTGATGATGTGGTGGCTACAATAAAAAAGGTCAAAATCATGTATTATTTCTTGAAATGTATCTACTGATTTGATGATAATGTCACGTTCAAATCTTAAAGGCCATTTAATAGAGTACAAAAAGAATTTTTCTTGGGGCAAAGAAATTTTGACCTCATAAAGTGAAGTCTGTGACCTATTTCAACTGTTGATCAGAAGTCATTTTATTCACTTGTTAATTCATTCACTCTTTCATCCATCTACCCATCCATCCATCCATTCATCCATCTATCCATTTTATCCTTTCATTCATTCAACATTTATTAGACACTTACTAGCACTAAGCTTAGTACTGGGGAAACTGTGTAAAAAAAATCATGGCTACTGCCCATGAATAGCATACTGTCTAGATCAGCATTTCCCAATACATGTTCAGAGGAATAGTATTCCTATTAGATACTAGTTATTCACTCCACATTAATATTTTTATTCATTTTCTGAATTTTCTGGAATAATTAAAAGAAATCTCAGTTTTCTAATATACAAACTAAGTTTTTTCACATGAGATCTTAACATAAAGTTATTTTAATATTGACCTTGAAAAATGAGAGGGTCCCAGTAAATATCTGGTGTAAAACTATAAAGTTAGGATGCAAATATGATGACATTTTAGCTATTTAGTTGGTTGTTTCCCAGCTTGTTTATAGTATAGAAATCACTTAATGTAGCAAGGAAGCATGACCTTACTGAAATAATCTGAGGAATTCACTTCTCAGAATAGATACCTATGTGGATGACTGTGGGAAAGTGGATTTCAAAAGAACTCTAGCTTCTTTCTGAAAAGGAAGGCAACGTTGGCCATTTATAATCCATTTCAGTTAGATTTCAAAGGTTCATGTACACTTTGGAAAGTGGTTAAATGGGCCAAATTTTAATCAATGACAGTCATGATAAACATACTACTTTAAAAAAATTATAGTGGGGTGAGGAAAGTATTAGAAAAGATACTATTTCTTTGTGTGAAGATTATTGTTTTGGTAAGTGCTTATCAACTAGCATAGAGTTGGAGATAAAGTCTTAATTTTGCATCTTTACATTAAGTCAGTAGTTTGCCTCCATTTGTATAAATTTATTGATCTATACAAAAAAGGTTAGCAGATTAGCTCAAAGTAATTTTAAGGATAAATTCATGTTTCACACAAGTATACACACAAAACATGAAATCATTAATACTGTGGATGGTTAAACTTCAAAAGTTCAGATATTCTCTTCTCATCAGCAGTTAGATGAGCCTGATATTGACTAGGAGTTTATCTATATGGCTTCTTTTTTTTTTTTTTTAATCTATATGGCTTCTTATCTGGAACTGTTGTAAATTCAGAATGTTATTTATATAAGGTGAGTGAAAATAAGAAATGTATAGCTTTATGGAATTCTACTGGTGTTGTGGGGGGGGGGGCTGGTGTTTTCAAGCACACTAATTGACAATGTAGCATTTGTCCTTCAAAAATAAAACTAATTATTTTTGTTATGCTAGTGATTATGGTTAATAAAATATATATCTGTATCTTTCACTAAAGATACACCAGAAACTGTACCTGGTTAAAAATGGTCTTGTGTTTTAATTGTGTACCTAGCTTTCTAATTTGTAGGGCTGTTCCATATTAGTAGTTCATGGCTGTAAACACTAAGCAATCAATTGTCATATAAGACCTCAGAAGATATGGTAAACAATGGAACTGTGAAGACTTATTCATATTGGAGCATTTTAATTTTTTTCTCATACTGACAAATGACCTTACTAAATAGAATGGAGGTAAAGCAGATATTATATCCTTGTCACTCTTCCCAAAATATCAATCTAGGTATTAATATTCATAAGTAAGCATTTTTAGATATAATTTTTCTTTAAGATTTCAAATTCATCTTACCTTAGATTATACTTGTAGCAAGGTTTTTGCACCAAAGTCAATAAAGGTAAGGGGGTGATAAGACAACATTGGGACTGTTCTTGAATATCTAGGACCTATGTTTATTATAATTACAGTAGGCAACAGTATAATTAGAGTTGCAACATTGATTGAAGGTTTACTATATGCCAAGGACTGTGCATTGTCTTTCCTAATGCTCAAAAGAAATTTGTGAGGTAGGTACTATTTTTATCTCCTTTTTATTTGGAGATGGTAAGTACCTTGCTCCAGCTTTTGAAGATAGTAATATTTTTTTTTTTTTTTGGATTTGAACTAAAGTTTTTCTGACTTCAAAGCTCAAGCTTTTGACTACAAGTAATGGTGCCTTTTTGAGAATCCTTAGCTAATGTGGATTGAAAAAGTCACTTAGAATCATAATATTGTTTAGACTATAGGCCTAAAAGAGCACTTAATTAACTGACAGGTCATTACTGATACTACTCATGAACATTCTCAGATGAGGCAGTATGATTTTGCGGAAAGAAACCAAACAAGTAATCTGTAGTGGGCATACAAATGTTCACCAAGGTCTTTGATTATCTTCTTAAGGGCACATGCCTCACTGAAGTTAGATACAGTCATATGACTTGCTTTATTCAATGAAATAAGAGGAGAAGTGACTTGTGCCATTTATGGGTAATAGTATTTAAAGGCTGGTGTGAGATTCTCCATGTTCTCTTTTCTTGCTATAGAAATTGCGGAAGCCTGTGTTTATCAGCATGGGGGTGAGGACGAAAGACCAAAGCATCCCGGAATATTGAATGACCAAAAAGAGGTCAGATGCCCTGGAGACTGTTGACTCAAAGTAGATTTTGTGTGAGTAAGAAATAAATTTTTGATGTATTAGGCCCCCAGGATATTGGGACATAACCTAAACTCACCTAATCTGATTGAAATATATTCAGATAACATGTGTTCTATATATGGCTCTAATTTTTGAGATCAGTGAAAATAAGCCATTAACTTCTATGAGTCTTAGTTTTTTGTTTTAAAATTATTATTTCTAGTCTATGCCTTCCTCTTGAGATTTTGGGGGCAGATCACATGGTCACATGAAAGAACACATGTTATTAAAGCCTTCTATAAACTGCAAGGAAATATATTATTTACTATTACTAAAGCAGGAATTATGGTTTCTTCGTGTTTATTATTTAGTGAACAGTGTTCAGTGATGTGACTGATTTTTTCAGAAGTTAGAAGGCAAAATATATGTTTTGGATTGGTGACAAAACAATAACATACAAATGCACACATTGATGAATTTCAGGAGAAAAAAATTAGTTGCTTAATGCAACACAGGGAATAATAGGATATGCACAACTATGATAGGAATTGGACAAGGAGTTACAGTGTCTTCTATAAAGAAACAAAACCCAAGCATCACAACAATGAGAACTATTTATTTTAAAGACAACATAATATTTTTTAAATACGTAGAGCTAAACACTTGAGACTGTTAATAATGTTTACATTGTATTTAGCATTTCTGAGATTTATTACAAGTTCTCATTGTCAAGGATGTGAGATCCACACTTTAAGTAAACATTGGGAATAGGGAGACCAATTGCTAGAAATTGAAATGAAGTACAGATAGACAAGAGTTAAATTTCAGCTTGCATTTCTGTCCTGTCTTCTGACAGTCTGAGGGATATTACACAGCTCCTAATGGAAGAAAAAAGGCCTTTAATAGTTTAGTACCCATAAATCCCAAAAGTGTTACCATGAACATGAGATGATGTGTAAGCAGAGATAAACCACAAGCTCTATAATTTGAGTCTCTATAGCTGAGCATCATATATTTAATCTCTTAAAATATCACTTCTATTAAGGCATAGGGCTACTTTAATATGTACTTTGCAGAATCCCAAATAATACACACGTATATGTCTACCTTCAAGAGGTGGAGGTTATTCCCTTTACCACTAGTGTGAACTGGACATAGTGACATATCACAAGAATAAAGAACATAGAAACTGAGAAACAATAACTTTATCATAGAGCAACCTGGCCAAAACTACCTTAAAAAAGTGGTCAAGGGACGCCTCGGTGGCTTAGTCGGGTAAGCATCCGATTTTGGCTCAGGTCATGATCTCGCAGTTTGTGGGTTCAAGCCCTGTGTCAGGCTCTGTGCTGACAGCTAGCTCAGAGCCTGGAGCCTGTTTCAGATTCTGTGTCTCCCTCTCTCTCTGACCCTCCTCTGCTCTCTCGCTCTCTCTCTCTCTCAGAAATAAATATAACATTAAAAATATTTTTTAAACGTGGTCAAGATTAATATCACCAGTGATATCATATAACTCTTGATATGAGGGCACTCGAAATGAGAATGGTACTTTTTCCACAAATTCATAATCCTAATCATGAGAAAAAAATCATAAAGCCCAAATAAGAATACATTCTACAAAATATATAGCCAGTTTTCAAAATTGTCAGTGACAAAAACTCTAGAAAGACTGAGAAATTGTCGAAGGCCAGAGTAGACTAAGGAGACATGGAAACTACAGACAATCTTGATAAGATCCTGGAACAGAGAAAGGATTCTGGAACAGAAAAAAAAAAACAGAGAAATAACTGGTAAGATGTTAATAAAGTCTGTAGTTTAGTTAATAATGATGTAGCAATGTTTAAAATTTTTTCCTTCCAAGTTTTTAATGTTAGTCAACATACAGTGTGATATTAGTTTCAGGTCTCAAATCTACTAATTCAGCACTTACAACACCCAGTGCTCATCTAAGTGTACTCCTTAATCCCCATCACCTATTTAACCTATCCACCCCCCCACCTCCCCTCTGATAATTATCTGTTTGTTCTCTATAGTTAAGAGTCTGTTTCTTGGTTTGCCTCTCTTTTCTTTTTTTCCTATGTTCATTTGTTTTGTTTCTTAAATTCCACATATAAGTGAAATCATGTTATTTGTCTTTCTCTGACTTATTTTGCTTAGCATGATACTCTCTATCTCTATCCATGTCATTGCAAATCACAAGATTACATTCTTTTTATGGCTCAGTAACATTCCATTGTATATATACCACATCTTTAGCCATTCATCATTTGATGAGCACTTGGGCTCTTTCCATAATTTGGCTATTATTGATAATACAGCTATAAACATCAGGGTGCATGTATCCATTTGAATCAGTGTTTTTGTATCTTTTGTGTAAATACCTAGTACTGCAATTGCTGTATCGTAGGGTAGTTCTATTTTTAACTTTTTGAGGAATCTCCGTATTTTCCAGAGTGGCTGCACCAGTTTGGATTCCCACCAGCAGTGCAAAAGTGTTTCCCTCTTTCCACATCCTCTCTGACCCTTGTTGTGTCCTGTGTTGTTAATTTTAGCCATTCTGACTGTTGTGAGGTGACATCTTGTAGTTTTGATTTGTATTTTCCTGATGATGAGTGATGTTGAGCATCTTTTCATGTGTCTGATACCATCTGTATGCCTTTTTTAGAAAAATGTCTATTCATGTCTTCTACCCATGTTTAACTGGATTATTTGATCTTTGAGTGTTGAGCTTTTTTTTTTTTAAGTTTCTTTATTTTCAGAGAGCGAGAGAGTGAGAGAGATAGAGGGCACGCATGTGAGCACGCACAAACAGGAGAGGGGCAGAGAAGGAGAGCTTGAGAATCCCAAAGAGGCTCTGCACTGAGTGTGGAGCCCAATGCAGGGCTCCAACTCACTAACTGAGATTATTACCTGAGCCAAAAGCAAGGGTTGTACACTTAACGGACTGAGCCACCCAGGCACCCCTGGGTGTTGAGTTTTATAAGTTCTATATATATTTTAGGTACTAACCCTTTCTCATATGTCAGTTGAAAGTATCTTTTCACATTCTGAAGGTTGCCTTTTAGTTTTGTTCACTGATTCCTTCACTGTGCAGAAGCTTTATATTTTTATGAAATCCCAGTAGTTTAATTTTGATACTATTTACTCTGGTTCCAGAGACACATCTTGTAAGAAGTTGCTATGGCCAATGTCAAAGAGAATACTGCCTGTTTTTTACTGTAGGATTTTAATGGGTTCCTGTTTCACATTTACGTTTTTTCTCATTTTAACTTTATTTTTGTGTATGGTGTAAGAAAGTGGTCTAGTTTCATTCTTCTGCATGTTGCTGTCCAGTTTTCCCAACACTGTCTGTTCAACAGAATGTCTTTTTTCTGTTCAATATTCTTTCCTGCTCTGTTGAAAATTAATTCACCGTAGAGTTTTCTTCTTTTTTTTTCTTGGTTTTCTATTCTGTCCCATTGATCTATGTGTGTATTTTTGTGCCAGTACCATACTGTCTTGATCACTACAGCTTTGTAATATAACTTGACATCTGGAATTGTGACACATTTTATTTCTTTTTTTTTTTTTTTTCATTTTTAAACAAAAATTTTTTTTGCAAATAGTTTATTGTCAGGTTGGTTTCCATATAACACCCAGTGCTCATCCCCACAAGTGCCCCCCTCCATGCCCATCTCCCCCCTCCCCCCCACCCCCATCAGTCCTAAGTTTGTTCTCAGCATTCAAGAGTCTCTCATGGTTTGCCTCTCTCCCTTTCCCCCACCATTTACCCCTTTCTTCTCCCCCATGGTCCTCCGTTAAGTTCCTCCTAATCCTCCTATATGTGCAAACATATGACATTTGTCCTTCCCTGCCTGACTTATTTCACTCAGCATAACACCCTCAAGGTCCATCCATGTTGCTACACATGGCCAGATTTCATTGTTTCTCATTGCCATGTAGTATTCCATGGTATAGATAAACCACATCTTCTTGATCCATTCGTCCGTTGATGGACACTTAGGCTCTTTCCATGTTTTTGCTATTGTGGAGAGTGCTGCTATGAACATTGGGGTACATGTGGTCTTATGCATCAGCATTTCTGTATCCCTTGGGTAAATTCCCAGCAGTGCTATTGCTGGGTCCTAGGGGAGTTCTATTGTTAAGTTTTTGAGGAAGCTCCACACTGTTTTCCAGAGGAGCTGCACCAGTTTACATTGCCACCAACAGTGTAGGAGGGTGCCCGTTTCTCCACATCCTCTTCTGTCTGATTGCTGAGGCTAGGACTTCCAGTATTTTGTTAAATAACAATGCTAAAAGTGGACATCCCTGTCTTGTTTCTGACCATACGAAAAAAGCTCTCAGTTTTTCTCCATTGAGGGCTGATGTTAGCTCTGGGTTTTTAAATATATGGCCTTTATTATAGTGGGGTATGTTACTTCTAACCCTATGTTATTGAGGGTTTTTATCATGAATGGATGTTGTGTTTTGTCAGATGCTCTTTCTGCATCTATTTAAATGATGCTGTGATTCTTATCCTTTCTTTTATTAATTTGGTGTATCACAGGGCACCTGGGTGGCTCAGTTGGTTAAGTATTCGACTCTTGATTTCAGCTCAGGTCATGATTTTATGGTTTCATGGGTTGAAGTCCCACATTGGGCTCTGCGCTAACAGTGCAGGGCCTGCTTGGGATTCTCTCTCTCCCTCTCTCTCTGCCCTTCCCCTGCTTACACTTTCTCTGTCTCTCTCAAAAATAAGTAGACTTAAATTATTTTTTAAAGTTTGGTGCATCACATTGTTTGATTTGCTAATATTAAATCACTCTTACAGCCTAGGAATAAATCTCACTTGATCGTGGTGAATAGTTCTTTTAATGTATTGTTGGAATCAATTTGCTAGTATTTTATTGAGAACTTTTACATCCATGTTCATGAGGGATATTGGCCTATAGTCCTCTTTTTTAGTGGAGTCTTTGTCTGTTTTTGATATCAGAGTAATTCTGGTCTCATAGGATGGATTTGGAAGTTTTCCTTCTTTTCTAACTTTTGGAAGAGTTTGAGAAGACTTGATATTAACTCTTTAAATGTTTTGTGGAATTCCCCTGTGAAGCCATCTGGCCCTGGACTTTTGTTTTTTGGGAGTTTTTTTTATGTTTATTACTTATTTTGAGAGAGAGAGAGCACACGAGTGTGAGCATAGAAGGGGCAGAGTAGAGAGGGAGGAGGGGCAGAGAGAGAGGGAAAGAGAGAGAATCCCAAGCAGGCTCCACACTCAGTGTGGAGCCAGTTGTGGGACTCAAATCCAGGAACCTTGAGATCATGACCTGGGCTGAAATTAAGTCCTGCTAAGCTGACTGAACCACCAGATACCTAGCCTATATCTTTTGATTGGACCTGTTAGACCATTTACATTCAGAGTAATCACTGATAGATATGTATTTAGTGCCATTTCATTACTTGTTTTGTCATTATTACTGGAGATTTTCTCTTCCATTCTTGTTCTTGTCACTTTTGGCCTATCCTTTCCATTCAGAGAGTCCCCTTTAATTATCTCTTTCAGGGCTGGTTTGGTTGTCATGAACTCCTTTAGTTTTTGTTTGTCTGGGAAACTCTTTATCTCTCCTTCTATTCTGAATCATAGCCTTGCTGCTCTCAGGGAAGCACTCTGAGAAAAGTAATTCATTTCCTCCCTGTGCATCACAGGCATATTTCAGATCACTGTTTTCACATTGTCTGCCTCTGGGTGGTTTGCCTTTCTTCTCTCTAGGAGCACTGCTATGTCCTCTCTCCTCTATCTCAGCCAAGCCTGGTGACTTTTAAAACTCTAAGCTTTAGGGACTTGGTGTGGACAGGAGCCTATGCTGGTATTTTGAGGCAGGGTCTCCTGAAACTGGGATTGAAGGAGGATTGACTGAGAAGGGCAGTCATGACAGACTGCACTGGGGTGTGGAACTTAGAGCAAGCAGGCTAAGCAGCCAATGTTGGGGTCAAGCTGCCCTCCTCAACTGCCTCTGCATTTAAGTTGGTGGGGGGAGGAAAATGGTACTCCCCATGCTCCCCCCATTGGCCACTGGAGAGGGTCTCTGTGAACACTACCTCTCACGGATTGTGCTCCAAGAAGTGTGAATGATCTCCCCCTGTGTGCTTCAGGCATTCCTCAGATTGTGCCCTCTGCACCCTGGGTTGTTTTTCTGCCTTCTCTCCAGGAGGAGGGCAGCTCCCTCAGGGCTCTAACCCAGAGGATTTCACCAACCTTTAAAACTCCAGTCTTTAAAAGCTCACAAAAATCAGCTCCTCTTATTTTCCTGGCTAATGGTTTTGGGGAAATGTTCTCCTTGTCCATTCCCCTGTGTGTCCCTCTCTCAGGATTGCCTTTCTCTGTTACCATGGCTCCCTCCCCTCTACTGTGCCCTGCATTGCTTTCGTTCAGTTTCTTACCCAAACTTCATCTCTGCACTTCCTACCTTCCTCGATGTGACTTCTTCTCTCCCTCTAGTTATGAAGTTTGTTCTACCAGTCCTCAGGTCAATTTCTTGGGTATTCAGAATGATTTGATAGTTATCCAGTTGTGTTCAAGGGACAAGATGAGCCTAGGATCCACCTACTCTACCACCATCTTAGTTCCCTCTAATTTTTAGTTTGGACAAATGCATCATAATAATGAAAATGATAACAGTATGGGAAAATGAAACTGAGTGAAAGATATATGGTAACTTTGTTGTATTAAGCTTCTGCAGAGAAACAGAACTAAAAGGCTATATAAGTATGTGTGTGTGTATATATATATATGTATATATATGTATATATATGTATATATATATAGTTGTGGTATAGTTTAGTTCCAGTCTAAGTCCAAAGGTATTTTTAAAAACCCTTGTAATGTCCCAGCTCAAGGCAGTCAGAAAGGAGGAAATGCCCTCTTCTTCAAGGGAGGGGCAGCCTTTTTGTTCTATTCAGGCCTTCAGATGATTGAATGGATTTCACCAACCTAAGGGAGCACATAATGCTTTATTCAGCCTATAGATTACAATGTTAATCTAATCCAGAAACACTCTCATAGACATAACCAGATTAATGTTTGAACAAATGTCTGGACATCCAGTGGCCCAGTCAGGTTGATACCTAAAATTGACCATCACATCCCTATACTAACATTTTAGCTTTTCTATAAATCTAAAATTATTCCCAAATAAAAATTCATCTAAAAAATCTATCCAGATGTTTGTTTTAGTTATGGTTATGCAGGGATGAAATTGGACAACTGCTATAAATCCTTTCTTAGGTGGCACTTTGATACAAATCAATAACAACTGCCCTCAAGTCTTCGTAGGCTCCTTAAGGAGTTGTTGCCTTGAAGTAAGGGCAGGATAATGGTATTCATATCTGTATCTCTAGCATATAGCAGAGCCTTGACAAATATTTTTGGAATGAATTGACATCACCTCATAATAAAAAGTTTCAAATTTAATTTTCATGGAAATGCCATAGGGAACTTTCTCTCAACTTCCTCACAGTTGAAACTGTTCTTCAGAGGAGGCTCTTAGAAGGGTCAAAAAAATACCCTTTATATATCAAGTGGAACAACGGAGAAGCAAGTGGCTGCAAATAACTCCTGGGGGTCTCCCAACATACAAAAGCTGTTCAAGCTGTACTCCCATGTTTTATGATGTCAGCAAGGGCCTTCTCAGTGAATGATTACAACCTTGTATTTATTCACTATCCATCTTTTATCTTATAATGCAATTGCTGTTCCAAGTTGTAAATTTGAACATTCTGATTTGGATTTTTCAAAGGATGTAACCTAGAGTCCTGTGGATGTATGATTTTCCATGTTACTGTTAGATCTTATCACAAAGCACATTCTTTAACATTCTCACATTTGAGTTCTGAGGCATATATGCATGAAGCCTTTTGGGGGAGGGTTCATAGATGTTTATTTTGAAATTCAGATGTGCAGGAATGTTCAGCTTCTTTCCAGCTTTGTTCTAAAACTGTTTAAGAAATCTTATTTATTTATTTTGAGAGAAAGAGAGGGTGTGAGCAGGAGGGGGGGAGCAGAGAGAGAGAGAGAGAAAGAGAGAATCTCACACAGGTTCTGCATTGCCAGCACAGAGCCCAACGTGGGGCTCAAACTCATGCACTTTGAGATCATGACCTGAGTCAAAATCAAGAGTCGCACACTTAACTAACTGAGTCGCCCAGGTATCCCAAAACTATAAGTAAATATTAAATGAATGTCATCAAGAAATACAAAATGTATAGTCTTAAACCCTGAGTTTAGGGCATGTAGAGCATGAATTTTTATAAATATTTTCCCATGATTTTATTTTAATTTGAAGTAGTTTCAAGTATCCAAAATTATAGCCTGTAATGCAGAATATTTATTTTGAACACAGTGTTTAAAAATTTTATTCATAAATTAGATCTGTATTTAAGTTATTGAAATAAGAAAAAAGAATAGAGAAAAAGGAAGGTGACTGAGAAAAAGGTCAATGATATAGGATAAAGTATCAAGTTGGGGAGTGGAGACGGCAGGACACAAGTGTGTAGTGTTATTTTCACTGAGTTTTGCCAAAGGAAATAAAACTCACACTATTCTGGAAACAGTCTTCAGGATAAAGGCAAACAACTGCAGACAATTCACCAATCCACCAGTCCAAAGATGGGAAAGTCTTGCCTTTTACCCATTTAATCTCATTGCTGAGGAACCTATTGTCTAGATTATTATCATAACAGGGGTTGTTGAGTCTTCCACCCATCTTTGAAGTGGTAAGTAGGAATTCTTACACGGAACTGAACACATTCTGGCCATGAGAAGTCACCTCCATCTCTCTCAACCCAGTTCCATTTTAGAGAATTAAGATGACCTCGTTACCATCTGTGATTGTTAATTTTGTATCATTTGGGCTAGGCCCAGTATATAATCAAGCACTTATCTAGGTTTTGCTCTGAAGGTGTTTTCCCCATGTGGTTAACAGCTACAAATCAATTGACTTTAGGTAAAGGAGATTACTCTTGATAATATAAATCTTATCCAATCAGTTTAAGGCCTTAAGAGCAAAAATCAGGTTTCCTGGAGAAAAGGAAATTCTGCCTCAAGACTACAGAATTAACTCTTGCTTGAATTTCTAATCAGTTGGCCTGCCTGACAGCTTTCATACTTGCCAGTTCTTACAATTGTATAAGCCAATTCTATAGAAATAAATCATACATCTCCCTATTCATTTTTTTTTTCTGGAGAATCCTGATAGATAAACTATTCTTACCTCTAAGTTTTTAAATGAAGTTAAAACTAAGTAGAATATAATTACAATAATGGGCGAGCAATCAGTAAAATTACATATAATAAAATTCTCTTTGTACTCTTTAGCCTTGTCATCAGTTTGGTGGATAGCTGGTCAATGAAATTAGGAAAGCTGTTTTCAAAAGTGCATGAAGTAGAAAAGTCTTAATTTAATATTTCCTGATTCTAATTAGAATGATTGATGGAGGTGTTGCATAATCACATAGAACTGGTCAGAATTTAGAAGTGCCTTTCCTCTGAAAGTCAAGTGGGAAAAATATAAATTCTCTAAAAATCCTTAAATATTTTCAAGATACAAATATCTCTCATATCAGTATTCTGTACGTAGCATAATTGACAATAAGATTTTTTGTAATGATGACTATATGGCTACTGGGCACTGGAAATGTGGCTAGTATGATGGAGAAAATAATTTTAAAATTTATTCATTTTTGATTAATTTAAATGCAAATATAAAAGATGTGATATGTGGTTCCCATATTGGACAGTATAGATTTTATTATATGTATTTTAAATATAAACCTTAAGTTAAAAAAAAACATTTGTGGGGTCATCGTAAACTAATATAATTATGGTACATTTAGTCTGTTTCTTATGTTACTTTAGTTTTTAAAAGGTTTATTTTGAGAGAGAGAGAGAGAGTTGTGTTTGTGCATATGTGCTAGCACATGGAGTAGTGGGCAGAGAGAGAGAGGGAGAATCCCAAGCAGGGCCTGACATAGGACTCAATCCCATGAACTGTAGGATCATGACCTGAGTTGATATCAAGTTGGATGCTTAACTTAGTGAACCACCCAGGTGCCCCTCTTATGTCACTTTAAATGTAAATGTAAATTTCCATGATTTATGTTCTCTGAAGATAGTATGAAGAACATGTATTATTTTATTTTTGTTTTTCTCATTAAACTTTTATCTTAATGGTCTCAAAATTCTGTGACAGACTTTTGGTCAAGTTGTTTCCATTAAAAAGTACTGGTTTAAAAAATTAATAACCTAAAACTGCCACACCACACACAAAACAAATGTGGTTCAAAAAACATTCTCTTTTCCCTCTGAAGGTTTTACAATGCATTGTTATCATTAACCAGTCTTTCAGTATTAAGCTTCAATGGCCAATTGACACAAATAGTTCTGAGATCATTCTTTCACCACTGATTAAGACTGGGGTGCCAGGTATTGGGGATAATAATTCATTTAACCCTCTGAGCTTTCTGGGCAGGCTTGGTGACCTTGTCAGTTCCAACTGCCTTCTTGTCCACTGTTTTGATGACATGCACAGCAACTGTCTGTGTCATGTCACTAACAACAAAATGGCCTAGACAGGATAGTCAGAGAAGCTCTCAACACACATAGTCTTGACAGGAACCATATAAAAAAAGGCAGCATCACCGTATTTCAAGAGTTTGGGGCCACCTTCTAACTTTTTTCCAGAATGATGATCAGTCTTCTACTTCAGCTCAGCAAACTTGTAAGCAATGTGAGCTGTGTAACAATCCAGCACAGGTTCCTGGATGGTTCAGGATAATCACCTGAGCTGTGAAGCCAGCTGCTTCCATTGGTCGGTCATTTCTGCTGTCACCAGCCACATTGCCTCGATGAACATCTTTTTTTTTTTTTTAAATACTTTTATTAATTTTTGAGAGAGAGAGAGACCGAGCATGGGCAGGGGAGGGTCAGAGAGAAAGGGAGACCCAGGATCCAAAGCAGGCTCCAGGCTCTGAGCTGTCAGCACAGAGGCTGATGCAGGGCTTGACCTCACAAACCACGAGATCATGATCTGAGCCAAAATCGGACGCTCAACTGACTGAGCCACACAGGCGCCCTTTGATGAACATCTTTGACAGATGCATTCTTAACACTGAAGCTGACATTATCCCCAGGAAAAGCCTCACTCAAAGCTTCATGGTACATTTCAACACACTTGACTTTAGCTGCAACATTGACTGGAGCAAAGGTGATCACCATGCTGTGTTTAAGAACACCAGTCTCTACTTGGCCCACAGGCACAGTACCGATACTACCAAGTTTTAGGCATACTGGAGAGGCAGATACAAAGGCTTGTCAGTTGGACGAGTTGGTGGCAGAATGGAATCCAGAGCTTCAAGCAGTGTGGTCTCACTGGCATTGACATTATTATGGGTGACTTTCCATCCCTGATCCAAGGCATGTTAGCATTTGGCTCCAGCATGTTGTCACCATTCCAACCAGAAATTAGCACAAATGCTACTTTGTAGCCAATTTTCTTAATATAGGTGCTGACTTCCTTAACCATTTCCTCACATCTCTTCTGGCTGTAGCATGGCTCAGTGGAATCCATTTTGTTAACACGAACAATCAGTTGTTTCACTTCCAGTGTGTAAGCCAAAAGGACATCCCCATGAGTCTGCCCATTCTTGGAGATACCTGCTTCAAATTCACCAATACCAGAAACAACAGTCAGGACAGCACTGTCAGCCTGAGATTTGCCTGTAATCATTTGTAATCATGTTCATGAGAAATCATGTTCATCTGTGTCCTCCTGGGGCATCAGTGATGTTCACATAATACTTGCTGGTCTCAAATTTGCACAGGGAGATATCAGTGGTGATACCATGTTCACATTCAGATTTCAGTTTGTCCAAAACCCAGGCATACTTGAAGGAACCCCTTCCCATCTCAGCAGCGCCCTTCTCAAATTTTTTGATAATTCTTTTGTCAATCCCACCACATTTGTAGATCAGATGACCAGTAGTGTTAGACTTAAACAGATCTATGTGTCCAATGACAAGGATATTGATATGAGTCTTTTCCTTTCACGTTTTGGTTTAGGTTTAGTGGTGGTTTTCCTGACACCTGTGCTCTGGCAGCAAGTCCATTGTGAAAAAGGAAACATGTATTATTTTTTAAAAGGTTTAATTCGCAATGTGAATATTTTGTACAACATTTGAAATGTACTTTTGGTAGTAAGAAGTAGATTTTATCATTTAAAAATTTTACATTGCTAGTGTTCCTTGTCATTCATCTATATAATGGTATTCTCTCTATAGAGAATTCCTTTGAGGTATACATACAATGTTAGCTTTTTAATCTGAGTTGAGATAACTTATATTTAGAGTATTTTTTTAAGTCTAAGATAACACCCATCTGAAATGAGTATAAGTTGTCATAACTTATGTAATTTTTATAAACAATATGCATAACAATTTTAGTACTCAATATCATTACCATTAGATTTGGGGGGGGACTGTGCAGTACAAAATAATAAACCTTTATTTAGAGTAAGGATAAGGTGGCTTAAGCATTTTGGAATCATTCAAACTCTGAAGGGTATTATTCTTTTACTAAGGAGAGGAAAACACAACATTCAGCTGAAACAACTTCTTACAAGGTGTACTTTGGGCCTTTGAGTATAGCCATAAACTTTCTTCGTTCATATTTTCTCATTTGGAAGTGAGTCTCCCAGATTAGCCATAATACCACAGTGGAGATGTTGAGCATGTATGAAGAAGTAGTTCTCCCCTAACTTGTCTAACTACAAATTAAATTATAGAGGAACATTTACATAGAGAATCATCTGAACCAATGACAAAGCCACAGCTTGAGGCATGCTTGGAGATTTACATTCAAGAATAAATTGCTTCCTTGGAGCAAGCTTTTTTTTTTCTTTCTCCAAATAGGAATAAGTCCAAATGAATTTATGAGAATAATGGACACTTGCAGAAATTCTGAGATGTATGGTGGTTGCAAATATGATTCTTTCTCAACTTGTCTGAGCCCAAGGCACACATTTTGAATAATCAAGTGGAATTTCTGGAAACTTCCTGAAGCATTCCCAACCAGGATTTTAAGAATTCAAGGTCATTGGTAGCTTTCTTTTTGTATGAGTGTAAATCTTCCTAGAACCATCCAGTCTGTTTTCTAACTCATGTAACTTTTCTCAGTTTATTTCATTCAGCATTGGTTAAATGCATATTGTATGTTCAGGAGGGAAAAAAAGTATAAGTATGTATTTCTAGAAGTTCCTTCTATCTCTGTCCTAACCACCTTTTATAGAATAATAGCTCTTTGAAGGCAATGGCTGGATCCATTATTTAATAGGTAACCTAAGCCCTCCATACATTGCAGTGTTTATTTATTGACAAAAGAAGGCTGCAAAGAAATGAATTTGGTGATAATCAGGTTTTCTTGGCTAAATGTGGAAGACTTCATTGATATCAGTTCACCATATGGAATGGGAATTAAGTTTGTCCTTATTTAGATTTAACTCCCTTTGACTATATATAAGGTTGTCACTGAATAAACACTTCAGAATTATCCTTTTGTGATTAATTTCTGTTTGGGAAAAAATCATGTCATAAAGTATTTTACCCACATTCCTACCTACTCTTCATTTTTCCATTTGGGGATAGAACAGATAGAGTTAATGGTACTGTTGGGAATAAGGGAATTGGATATTTAATGCTTTTCACTTTATTTCAAATGACCCTTCAAATGTCTGCTTTGGGAATGAAACTCATCATTCTGTGAGGGCAATACAGGAAATATTTTATCTCAGTTGCAAACAAAGTCCCCCTGGCACAAGACTTTTAAAATCTTTGGCATTAAACCTCCTGAAACCCATCTGTGTTGAAAATTAATTTTTTGCTTTGGGGCATATTATATTTACATATTTTCTTTTTATTTCACAATATTTAATCTAGTGAGAAAATAGCTTCTTAGGCCAAGCATAGAGTCCAACTCAAAGGTCACAAGGTGAGGAAATCTCTGCAATGTGAAACCACAATTGAGTATATTATTTATAATAGTCATGATTTTGAGTATATTATTTATAATAGTCATGATTTTAAAACACCAAGTACATGGTGATTTCCTCATATTTTTCATTGCTTTATCTATATGAAACTTACTTAATAAAATGAGTTGAATTTCAATGAGAAATTGATGAAACTAAACTATGCATATAATTATGTATTCAAAATTCCTTCTTTCAATAGGCAACTCTGTAATCCACAACTTGGTCAGAAAAGCCATGTCCATGATTTTGCCTTTTTTCTGAATTGAATAAGGCTGTACTGAAGAATGCATATCTGCTCTCTTTTACTTTAGTGGTATTGTTTTAAATCTGTGGTTTTCAGCAGAAGGTGCTTTTGTCCCATAGAGGATATTTCTTTTGGTAATTTCTGGAGGAAGTTTTAGTTGTCATGATTGGGGAAGGTAGGTGCTGTGGCATTTACTGAACAGAAGCAAAGGATGTTTAAACATCCTAAAAGGCACAGGACATCCCCATAGAGCAGAGAATTATCCAGTGCAAAATGTCAGTAGTACCAAATGTCAGTAGTGCCAAGGGTGAGAAAAAAGAGAAAAAAAGTTTCAAAGCAGAAAATCTCATCTGAAAGGAAACTGAATTTCTGTCAATTATACCACACATTTCTGTATTCAAATGCTAGGTCCTCTCATAAGCTGACTCATAGAATTGTTTTTCTTTAAAGTTTTATTTAAGTTCTAGTTAGTTAATATACAATGTAATATTAGTTTCAGGTGTACACTGTAGAGACATTCAATACTTCCATAAATTGCTCATCACAACAAGTGCACTCCTTAATCCCCATCAAGTATTTAAACCCATCCTCCCAGCCACCTCCCCTCTGGTAACCATCAGTTTGTTCTCTGTAGTGAAGTCTGTTTGTTGGTTTGCCTCTCTCTCTTTTTTCCCCCTTGATTATTTGCTTTGTTTCTTAGATTCCACATCTAAGTGAAATCATATGGTATCTGTGTTTCTCTAACTGAATTATTTTGCTTACATAATGCTCTCTAGTTCCACCCATATCATTGCAAATGGCAGGATCTCATTCTTTTTATGGATGACTAATATTCCAGTGTGTGTGTGTGTGTGTGTGTGTGTGTGTGTGTGTGTGTGTGTGTACATACCACTTCTTCTTTATTCATTAATTTGTTAAGGGACATTTGGGCTTTTTCCATAATTTGGCTATTGTAGACAATACTGCTATAAACATCAGGGTGCATGTATCCTTTTGAATAAGTATTTTTTTTTTAATTTTTATTTATTTCTAGGAGAGAGAGAGATAGACAGCATGAACAGGGGTGGGTCAGAGAGAGAGGGAGACACAGACTCTGAAACAGGCTCCAGGCTCTGAGCTGGCAGTCAGCACAGAGCCCGACGCGGGGCTTGAACCCAGAACCGCGAGATCATGACCTAAGCGAAAGTCGGACGCTTAACCGACTAAGCCACCCAGGCGCCCCTTGAATAAGTATTTTTTAATTCCTTGGGTAAATATCTAGTAGTACAATTGCTGACTCATAGGATAGTTCTATTTTTAACTTTTTGAGGAACCTCCATCCTGTTTTCCAGAGTGGCTGCACTAGTTTGCATTCCCACTAGCAGTCCATGGGGGACCCCCCTTCTCCACATCCTCGCCAGCACCTGTTGTTTCTTCTGTTGTTGATTTTAGCCATGCTGACAGGTGTGAGGTGATATCTCATTGTAGTTGTGGTTTGTATATCACTGATGGTCAGTGATGTTGGTCATATTTTATGTGTCTATTGGTCATCTGAAGGTCTTCCTGAAAAAATGTCTATCATGTCTTCTGTCTGTTTTTTAACTGGATTATTCATTTTTGGGGTGTTGAGTTATGTAAGTTCTTTTGGATACTTTTGGATATTAACATTTTGGATACTAACCCTTTATCAGATATGTCATTTGCAAATATCTTCTCCTATTCCATAGGTTGCCTTTTGGTTTTGTTGTTTCCTTTGCTGTGCGAAGCCTTTTATTTTGATTAAGTCCCAATAGTTTTATTTTTGCTTCTGTTTCACTTGCCTCAGTAGACATATTTAGTAACAAGGTGCTATGGCTATTGTCAAAGAGCTTACTACATGCATCCTCTAGGATTTTTTAATGGTTTCATGTCTCTCATATATAGGTCTTTTATCAATTCTGAACTTATTTTTGTGTATGGTGTAAGAAAGTGGTCCATTTTCATTCTTTTGCATGTTGCTGTCCAGTTTTCCCAACACCATTTGTTGAAAAGATTGTCTTTTCCACACTGGAAATTCTTTTTTGCTTTGTTGAAAATTAGTTGACCATATAGTTGTTGGCCCACTGTGGGGGGGGGGGGATCCTATTCTGCTCTATTGATCTGTATGTCTGTTTTTGTGCCAGTACCATACTGTCTTGGTCACTACAGCTTTATAATATAACTTGAAGTCCAGAATTGTGATGGATGCCTCCTACTTTGCTTTTCCTTTTCAAGGTAGTTTTGGCTATTCAGGGCTTTTGTGGTTCCATACAAATTTTAGGATTGATTGTTCGGTTCTGTGAAAAATGCTGTTGGTATTTTGATAGGGATTGCATTAAATGTGCAGATTGTTGTGTGTAGTATAGACATTTTAATAATATTTGTTCTTCTAATCCATGAGCAGTGAATGTCTTTCCATTTCTTTGTCTCATGCTCAATTTCTTTCATCATGATTTTATAGTTTTGAGAGTACAGGTCTTTCACCACTTTGGATGTGTTTATTCCTAGGTATCTTATTGGTCTTGGTGCAGTTGTAAATGGGAGTATGCCTGATTTCTCTTTCTGCTCCTTCAATAGTTGCGTATAGAAATGCAACAGGGGCACCTGGGTGGCTCAGTCGGTTAAGCATCCGTCTTTGGCTCAGGTCATGATCTCGCAGTTCATGGGTTCAAACCATGCGTTGGGCTCTGTGCTGACAGCCAGCTCAGAGCTTAGAGCCTGTTTCAGATTCTGTGTCTCCCTCTCTCTCTGACCCTACCCTGCTCACACTGTTTCTCTCTCTCTCTCAGAAATAAATAAAACATTTAAAAAAATCTTTAAAGAAATGCAACAGATTTCTGTACATTGATTTGGTATTTCTGCAACTTTACTAAATTCGTTTATCTGTTCTAGCAGTTTTTCTTTGTTTTTGTTTTTGTTTTGTTTGTTTGTTTTGGTGGAGGCTTGGGGATTTTCTATAGAACATATCATGTCATCTGCAAATAGTGAAAGTTTTACTTCTTCCTTGCCAATTTGTATGTCTTTTATTTCTGTTGTCTGATAGCTGTGGCAAGAATTCCAGCACTTATATTAAGTAACATTTGTGAGAATGGACATCGTTGTCTTATTTCTGATCATAGAGGAAGAGCTCTCAGCTTTTCCCCATTGAGGATGATCTTAATTGCGGGTTTTTCATATATGGCTTTTATTATATTGAATGAAGTATGTTCTCTCTAAAACTACTTTGTTGAGTGTTTTTATCACGAATAGATGTTGTACTTTGTCAAGTGCTTTTTCTGCATTTATTGAAATGATTGCATGGTTCTTATCCTTTCTTTTATTATTGTGGTGTATGATGTTCATTAACTTATAAATATTGAACCACCCTTGCAACCCAGAAATAAATCCCCCTTGACCATGGTGAATCATTCTTTTAATGTATCATTGTATTTGGTTTCCTAGTATTTCACTGAGAATTTTTGCATACATGTTCCTCAGGGATATTGTTCTGCAGTCCTCTTTTTTAGTGGAGTTTTTATCTAGCTTTGGTATCAGAGTAATGATGGCCTCATGGAATAAATTTGGAAGTTTTCCTTCCATTTCTATTTTTTTGGCATAGTTTGAGAAGAATAGGTATTAACTCTTTCTTAAATGTTTGGTAGAATTTGCTTAAAAAGCCAACTGGCCCTGGACTTTTGTTTGTTAGTAGATTTTTCATTACTGACTCAAATTTCTTTGCTGGTTATTGGTCTGTTCAAGTTTTCTATTTATTCCTGTTTCAGTTTTGGTAGTTTATGTTTCTAGGAATTTATCCATTTCTTCCAGGTTGTCCAATTTGTTGGTATATATTTTTCATAATATTCTCTTACAATTATTTGTATTTCTGTCATGTTGGTTGTTATTTTTCTCCTTGTTTGTGATTTTATTTATTTGGGACCTTCATCTTTTCTTTCTGATAAGTCTGGCTAGAGACTTATCAATTTTTTTTCAAAGACTTAGCTCCTGATTTTGTTGATCTGTTCTATTGTTTGTTTGTTTTTTAGTTTCTGTATCATTTATTTTTGCTCTAATCTTTATTACTTTTCCTTATGTGGGCTTTAGGCTTCATTTGTTGTTCCTTTTCTAGCTTCTTTAGGTGCAAGGCTAGATTGTTTATTTGAGATTTTTCTTGCTTCTTGATGTAGGCTTCTATTGCTATATAATTTCTTCTTATAACGGCTTTTGTTGTGTCTAAAAAGTTTTGGATCATTGTATTATCATTCTCATTAGTTTCCTTGTATTTTTAAATTTCTTCTTTGATTTCCTGGTTGACTCGTTGATTGTTTACAATCATGTGTTTTAACCTCCATGTATGTGTGGTCTTTTGAAATCTTTTCTTGTGATTGACTTCAAGTTACATAGTGTTGTGGTCAGAAATGGTGCATGGTGTAATTTCAGTCTTTTTGTATTTGTTGAGGCCTGTTTTATGACCAATATGTGACTTATTTTGTTGAATGTTCCATGCACACTTGCAAAGAATATGTATTCTGCTGCTTTAGGATGGGATGTTCTGAATATATCTTTTAAGTCCATCTGGTCCACTGTGTCCTTTAAAGTTATTGTTTTCTTGTTGATTTCCTGTTTAGATGATCTGTCCAATAATGTTAGTGGGATATTAAAAGTCTCTTACTATTATTATCTTTTTATCAATTTCCTTTATGTTTGTTATTAATTCGTTGTTTTATATATCTGGGGGTCTCGTGTTCAGTGCCTAAGCATTTACAATGATTATATCTTCTTTTGGATTGTCTTCTTTATGATTATATAAATGCGCTCTTTTGCCTCTTTTTGCAGTCTTTGTTTTAAAGTCTATTTTGTCCAATATAAGTATTACTACTCTGGCTTTATTTTACACTTATTTACATGATAAATGTTTCTTCATCCCCTCACTTTCCATCTGCAAGTGTCTTTAGGGCTGAAATGAGTCTCTTGTAGGCAGCATATAGATGGGTCTTTTTTTTTTTTTAAATCCATTCTAACACCCTATATCTTTTCATTGTAACATTTAGTCCCTTTATGTTCAAAGTAATTATTGATAGATATGTATTTATTGATATTTTGTTACTTGTTTTGTCTTTGTTTCTGGACATTTTCTCTGATACTTTTTTGTCTTTGTTTCTTTTGGTCTCTCCTTTGTACCTAGAGACCCCTTTAATATTTCTTGCAGAACTGGTTTCGTCGTCATGAACTCCTTTAGTTTTTTTTTCATCTAGCAGAAACTCTTTATGTATCTTTCTATTCTGAGTGATAGCCTTCTGGATAAAGCATTCTTGGCTGTAGAATTTTCCCATTTAGCACTATGAATATATAATGGCACTTCCTTCTGGCTTGCCACATTTCTGTTGAGAACTTTTCAGCTTGCCTTATGGTTTTCCCTTCTAAGTTAGGGACTTCTTTTGTCTTGTTTCTTTTAAGATTTTTTTTCTTTATTACTATATATTACAAATTTAATTACAATATTTTTTGGTGTTAACCTGCTTTTGTTGATTTTAATGGGAGTTCTCTGCCTCCTGGATGTGGGTGTCTATTTCCTTCTCCAGATGAGGGAGGTTTTCAGCTATTATTTCTTCAAATAAATTTTCCACCCCCTTTTTCTTTCATCTTCTTATGGAACTCCTCTAATAGGCATATTATTATGTTTGATGGAGTCACTGAGTTCCCTAAGTCTATTCTCCTGGTGTACAATTCCTCTGTCTCTCTTTTGTTCAGCCTCATTATTTTCAATTATTTTGTCCTCTGGGTCACTAATTTGCTCCTCTGTTTCTTCCATCCTGCAGTTCATTCCTTCAATCCTTGTTTATTGCATTCTTAATCTCTTATTCATTCTTTTTTAACTTTTTTTTCTGTGGTAAAGGTCTCCCTGATGTCTTCTATTCTTTTCTCAGCCCCAGTGAATATCCTTATGATTGTTGCCTTAAATTCTGCATAGGGCATGTTACTCATATCTGTTTTGCCTAGATCTCTGGCCTTGGCCTTATTTTGTTCTTTCATTTGTGATAAATTCCTCCATCTTCACATTTTGTCTAAGTCTCTGCCTTCTTCTCTGTGTTAGAGAAGCCAGTATATCTACTGCTTGTGAAAGTAATGGCCTTAAGAAGAAGTCATATAGTGCCCAGGGCCTGGTGCTTCAGGGAGTGTCTACAGTGTATGCTATGTGCACTCTGCTGTTGTGTTCTGGCTCTTGTATCCTTCAGGACAGTCATCTGCAGAGGCTTTCCTTGCCTGCAGTGGGCAGTGATTGGTCCCTGGCCTGAATGTGGTGAATTTTAACTAGATGTATTCTTGTCTGCTCTTGAAATAAGACCTTACTCCACCAGAACTGAGGCCCTGCAGAGCTCTCTGGTTGGGAGACGTGGGGTGGGCAAAGGTTTGTGGTGGTCTTCTGGGAAAGGGGCCTGCCATATTTGTATTGAAGCCAGCTTGACTGAGAAGGGCAGTCCCACCAGAGGACAGGAGGGTGAGGCCTGGTGTAAGCAAGTGGGGCAGCCAGCGTTGGTGCTATGCTGCTTCCCATAGGTGTCTCTGTCTTTATGCTCGTGGGGTAGGGAGTGAAAAGGTGGCAGCCAGTTCCTTTGCTCCCAGCAAAGCTTCTCTGTGAATTCTGCCTCTGAGAAGAGCAAATAATCTCACCTCTGTGTGCCCCAGATATTCTTCAGATGGCTGTTTCCAACCTATCTGCCCCAGGGTTGTTTTTCTGCTATCTCTGTTGGAGCAGTGCAGTACCCATTAGGCTCTATCCCAGCCAAGCCTGATAGCTTTTTAAACTCCACGCTTTAAGTCCAACTGGTTGGAAGAATGCATAAAATTCAGTCCCTCTCATTTTTCAAGCCAATGGCTTTGGGGAAACATTCTCCTTATGCATTCCCCTGTGTGCTCCTTTCTTTCTCTCTCTTGCCTTTCTCCATGACCATGGTTCCCTGTCCTCTATGGCACCAGTGATCTGTTTCTCCTCTTAACCATGTCTCTGCACTTCTTACATTCTTCAGTATTGCCTCTACTCTTCCTTTAGTTGCAGGGTTTTTTCACCATCTTCAGGCTGATTTCTGGGGTATTTAGGATGATTTGATAGTTTTTTAGTTGTGTTAATGGGTCTAGGTGAGCCTAGAGTTTTCCCACTCCACTGCCATCTTATTCTCCTCCCATGTAGACTTCTTTATCCAAAATGATAAGGGTGCTAATTATCACTACAATGCAATTATATTCCAATATATAACTATATGAAATCAACATGTTGTACATCTTAAATTTACACAATGTTATATGTAAAATGTATTTTTTAAAAAATCAAAGTAAATGGAAACTTTATAAAATAGTATAAAAATCAGAGACAATGATTTTCTTTTCCAGAAAACAAAACAAAACCATCTGGATTCCCACTGAAACATATAGAACACAAACCCAGAAGAATATAGGGCTAGTTAAAACTATGATATGTGATATACATATACAACTATTTCCTAAGGATAATTTATTTATATCATGATGATTATGAAAGAAAGCCTAAAAACAGATTACTTGTATTTAGTTTTTACATCAAAAGATACTTCATAGGTCAGATTGGCTCTCTTCCAAATTCTTGCTAAAACACTAATTAGTTGTGTGACTATAGAGAAGAACTTAGCTTTGATAAGGCCTCAAATTCTTCATCTGGAAAATGGAATATTGATAAATATAATTAGAATGAGTGTAAAGATTAAATGAAATAACAAGTGTAGAAGCAACAAAAGAATACGTGAAGCCATAATAATATTGTTAACTTTACTATAATCTGTGTTTTAATGACTGGTACTAATATATCATGTTCTATGGAACATGATATATTAGTATATTAATATTGATATATTGATATATTAACTAGAACATATGACTAATACAAGAATATCGTCCATCAGATTGTGACAATAACACATATACTGTAATGTATAGTTGAGAACTTCTATTACCTGATGTATAGCATAAGCATATAAGATTTAGGTAAATTTATAGATTAGATATCCATGACAGAATTATTAATGGAAATAAGGAGTCTACAAATACATTCCAACATGTTGAGATTAGTGTAACAGAGGACAGCTATGAGTCTTTGCTTCCCAATACCTCCATTCCTACAAATATTTTGGCTACAGAAAAGCAATTAATGAACAAGGACTTTTTCTTGCTGATAAATATGGTAGATATACTTACAAAGAGTTCTAATATGTACCCACATTCAGACAAATGCTTTATTATAGAGGGTTGCATGACAGCAAAGTTCCATGTATTATGTATTATTTGACAACTTCAGAAATATACCATTTCTTTTCTTTTCTTTTCTTTTTACAAAAACTATTTTTGAGAGAGAGAGAGAAAGAAAGAGAGAGAATGGGGGAGGGGAGAGAGAAAGGAGGATAGAAGAACTGGAGCAGGCTCAGGCTCTGTGCTGACAGCAGCAAACCAGATGTGGGACTGGAACTCATGAACCATGGGATCATGACCTGAGCCAAAGTCAGATGTTCTACTGACTGAGCCACCCAGGTACCCCAGAAATCCACCATTTTTCATTATCAATATGTTTATATACTTGTGATACTAAAGGCTGACTTAATCATCCAAAGAATTGTTTTTGAAGTGAAAACTGTCCCAGTTCTCTCCACATTTTAGAGTACTGAATACCTCATTTATTGCTTGATGAAGCTATGTCATAGTCTCTCTCTTTTTTATTTTTTTATGTCTTCACTTTATTTTGAGAGATAGAGACAGAGAGAGAGCAGAGGAGGGGCAGAGAGAGGAGACACAGAATCTGAAGCAGGCTCCAGGCTCTGAGCTGTCAACACAGAGCCCGATGCAGGGCTTGAACCCATGGACTGTGAGATCATGACCTGAGCTGAAGTCGGACGCTTAACCAACTGAGCCACCCAGGCGCCCCTGTCATAGTCTCTCTTGAACAGACTTAATGTTAAATTGTCAAGGGAGAGTGTTTACCCTTCTATTATTTTTATCACATTATAAACTCATATCTAATTTTCTACCTTATCATATTTGCCTTTTAGTGTTACTACTGCTTACAGTTTTCTTCAGAGAGCAAATGATTATGCTTCAGCTTTTTTCTCCAAATATGTTCTATTTGTTTTAGTGCACATACTAAATGTATATTATTTGAATGATGTCAACACTAACATCACATGAACCTAAGGCTTTTATGAAGTTTAGATTCACTAATGAATTATACAAGAAGACTAAATAATGAAATACAGCATATGATTTCTCCATGGTATTCAAATATGCCAAAAATCTTAAAAGATGCATAGAGATCTCAGAAATAAACAAAATAAATGCTGGAAAGAAACCATACCTGACCTATAATGGAGTCTAGATTCTTATAATTTTGGTAAATTTAGTTAATAAATCTAATAAATCTTATATAGGGGTTATTTGTATATTCTGATTTCAGAAAACACATTCTATTATAATTTTAGAAAAATCATTGTAAATTAAATCACCTCCTGCTTTGGAGATTGCCATGGACTGAATGTTTGTGTTCCCTCAAAATTCATTTGTTGAAACCCTAATCCCCATTATGATAGTATTAGGAGGTGGGAACTTTGGGAAGTGATTAGGTCATGGGGATTGCAGCCCTCATAAATGGGATTATTCCCCTTATAAAAAATATCCTAGAGAGCTTTCTCACTTTCTGCCATGTGGAAACAAGGAGAATTCAGTGGTCTGCACTTCAAAAGAGGGCTCTCAACAGAACCCGACCATGTTGCAAAATATCAAACTGTCAGCATCTAGAACTGTGAGACATATAATTCTGTCATTTATAAGGCACTCAATCTATGGCATTTTGTGATAGCAGCCCAAACTGAATAATACAGAGGTGTTTTCAAATTACGGAGACATTAATGAACTAATATTTTAGACGACACAGCATGTGAAAAATTGCTTTAAAAAATTGCTAATAACAATAGCAATGGTATATATTGAATCAGTAATATAGCTCGTATTCAATAACAGCCTCCATTTTGTTATGGGAAGCAATTGCCCTGAATTTGGCCATTGCACTAAAAAAAATGAAGCATTACAACTACAGTGAGCTAAACTACATAATCAGATTTTCTTTCAAGTAGTGATTACTGTAGAACACTTTCAAGAACATTGAATGGAGACGTACTTGTTAAATGAAAAATGTGGAATTGATAAAATTAAAGCTCTTTGATCTCTAAAGTTTCCAACATCTCACAAGCTTCTTGAGAAAGATGTACATGGAGAAGGGGGGATAAAAAGCTTGAACAACGTGCAATGTGATAGCCTTTATTCAAGAATTCCTTTAAAAATATGGTGAAATGCTTCTTGTGTTAGTAAAATTTGATTTTTAAAAATGTACTTTTGTACTCACTTCAGCAGCACATATACTACAATTGGAATGATTAGCATGATTAGAGATCAACATGGCCCCTATGTAAGGACAACATGAAAACTCATGAAGTGTTTTACATTAAAAAAATAAAAAATAATAATAAATGTGCTTTTAATACTTTGTGAAATTTGGGAAGTGGATAATATTGCTCCTGGGTTAAGTACATGTTTAATAAAGGCATTATACTGATTAAATAGGAAGAGACCTTTGTGCTTACCCTTGATTTCTTGTTCTCTATTTAGTCTAGGAACCAAGAAGCACAATTTTCTCCCTTAGGCTATAATTTCTGGTGGGTATATTTCACCTACCTAGTTTCCTGTATATTAACAAGAGTCATGAATTATTGAAGTTGTAGATGTGCATGAGAAGAGCATGGCTTATGTGGTCTGTTTCCCTTGTTAAATGCTTGTGATATTGTATCTACCATGAAAATAAAGGAAAAAAATATACAGCTATGTCTGGGTTGAAGCAGGCCTTGAAGTATGTACCATGGGTTTTGATTTACCTTGAATTTCTCATGTTCAAAGATAAAAAAGCACCTCTTAGTAATATAGTATTTAGAACAACATATATTGTTGCATTACCCAGATTGTTAAAACACACTTTGTGAAACCATAAATACAGTAGAAGTTTTTAACTGTAAATGGAGAATGGCAAAAGTGTGTATCTTAGGAAGGAATTTACATCTCTTTTATTTATTTAAAAATTAGAGCAGTCTGATGACTAAAGTAAATATAATGAAGCTGCTATTTGATCACATTTTCCTCTGGCCTTTACTCAGAAAAACAAATGACCTCAATGTGTTAAAATTATAGAATTTATTTCCAGAATGATTTTCATATTTAATTTCCAATTTGAATTTATTTCATGATCTCTAAATCTTTGCAAATGCATACTTTCCCTTTCATATATGGTTTAGAGAGGCATCTGAAAGGCTAACTTTTCTCATCTGTTGTGTATTTTAGTTAAATAGTAGTTTACTATAATATTTGAATATATTTATTTTATATAAATTATATTTAAATTAATATTTAAATGATAATAAAATAATATTAGTAAATAGTAATTTACATGATTAACCAAGTTATCTATCATGTATAGGAGTAATACACAAATATAATTAATGTATAAATAAAGAAGACTCTAACATTAGGAATATCTATTGGATAGAATTTTTAAAGAGTTTTAATTCCATCATGAAGATACTATTTTAATTTTGATGCTTCATACCATATCCCAGAAGGCTTGCATCATATTCTGGCTTCATCTGCCTCTCCAGATTCATCATGTACTTGCTTTATCTTCCCTTGCCACACAGGTCTCTTTTCAATCTCTTATTTGCTTCCTCCTGCTAGGGGGCCTGGGACATTTTTCTCTTCCTTTTTTACTTGCTTAATTCCTATTCACTCTTCAGATCATCACTCAACGATCCTCATATCAATGAAGTCTTCCCTGAGCTTCCTGCCTTATTTTCATAGCACTTATTCACAATTGAAAAATTTCCATTTCTTGGATTATTATTTCCTTTATAGCTGTGTCTTCCCTACTATTCTGTGTATACTGTGACATAAGGATTTTGATAGGTTATGTTCATCATTTAATCCCTAGTTCCCAACCTAATGCCTTGCATATATTGGTGCTCATTGTTGAATGGGTGGGCCAAACTTAAACTGGAAATATCCATACTAAGTTTACTTACTGGCAAGTTCTCATGGACATTTCTGTATTCTTCATTACATGAATCTCTGAGAGCTAGAATTGTGCATAATACACAGGATTTTCTCACAATGCTTAACACAGTACATTGTAGATAGAAGCTATTTGATAAAAGTTTAATACATGTCCAGTTGGCATAAGTAAAAATTATATGGTTTAAGGTTTATATATTTAACTCACTTCATACCATTTACATATGCAAATCAAGAAAAATAGGGGCGCCTGGGTGGCTCAGTTGGTTGAGCATCCGACTTCGACTCAGGTCATGATCTCATGGTTTGTGGGTTTGAGCCCCGTGTCAGGCTCCGTGCTGACAGCTAGCTCAGAGCCTGGAGCCTGTTTCAGATTCTGTATCTCCCTCTCTCTCTGACCCTCCCGTGCTCATGCTGTCTCTCTCTCACTCTCTCAGAAATAAATAAAACAGGAAAAAAAGAAAAAGAATATCAAGAAAAATAGTAATCTTTATACTAATTCTCATCCCTTACATTTATTTCCAGTGTCCCCTAGGTCAACGTAGAAAACATAGCTGTCAGTGGAGTACTAAGTAAAAGTAGGCGAAAATAAATTCTAATTTCACACTCTTTGAAGTAAGAGTAGTGTATCAACATGTATGTATATGTATACTCATAGCTTATTCCTTTTTAAAAATTTTTTTAAATGTTTTATTTCTGAGAGAGAGAGAGTGAGCGAGCGTGAGCAGAGGAGGGTCAGAGAGAGAGGGAGATACAGAATCTGAAACAGGCTCTAGGCTCTGAGCTGACAGTCAGCATAGAGCCCAACACAGGGCTCAAACCCACGAACTGTGAGATCATGACCTGAGCCGAAGTTGGAGGCTTAACCGACTGAGCCACCCAGGCACCTCTACTCATAGCTTATTCTTGAAGGAGGCACAATCAGCAGCTGCCTAGGGGGATGTGTGCAAGGGGTTTTAAAAATTGCCTAAACACATCATAATGCTCCTTGTCTGGTATGGCCCCAGTATCTAAAATTCTCACAGGAATTTCTCAGTTCATTAGATAGCCAGAGACTTCTATTAACAGTATGTCAATTTTCTTATGTGATGTTACTGCACTAAGCAGTAATGGTCATTTACCCTTTACTTGGGTTAGTGTAACAGTAAGCCAACATAGGGTTAAATTTTGATGAAGTTGAAGAGAACAGCTAAAGTGTGACTAATGGCACACTTCTCAAGATGTGGTATGGATTAGAGAATGAAAGACTGCGGAGGACGTAGGGAATAATTAGGAAGCATTTGACTGGAGGAGAAACAAAGAAAGGCAGAAGTATAAGCACAAAATTTGGAATCATGAGCTAAGAAATTAGAATTCTAGTTCTGTGATGTTCTAGATCTATGATTTTTGGAGAGTTACTTAATCCCTGAAAATCAATGTATTCAATATTAAATGGTATACAAAAACATTGACAATTATTTCTCTGTAGCAAGTGCAATAAGTATTACTTGAACCTGAAAAAAAATTTCATGTTTTACCATTTATCAAGTGTATTAGTTATTCCTATAGTATCAGTTCAAGATAATGTTGGTTATCAACATTTCATGGCTACTTTCAATCTCAACTGGTCTATTTAGATAGCAATTTAGATATGCAGAAACCAATTGACAAGAATCTTTGAATGCTCAGTTTGTACCTCATTCAAGGTACTATGAAATGAATGAGGCAAAATTCCTCCCTTTAATAACTTAATATGGGATCCAGGAGGTGGACTTGGTGGACATGGAGAAATAGTTCACATTAATCATTCAACAAGCTTATTGAGTTTTATCATCATACCAAGCACAGTTTAGGCACTAGGATACCAGTATAAGAAATTGAGGTGCTAGGATACCAATATGAGAAATTGAGACACTCTTGAAGTATAAATTTCATGGACAAGGTACACAGTAGCTTAAAAAATAATTCTATAGTAGCCAAGTGGAGATAAGTAGTATGAAGAAAAATAGAATAGGAAAAAAGAAATAGAGAGTGACAGAGTGATTTTATATAGGGTGTTCAAAAATGATCTCTGTTAAGAAGGCATTTGAGCTTACATCTGAAGAAGGGAGCAAACAAGCCAGATTCTTCAGGGAAAGATGTCAGGCAGAGGAAAAACCAGTGCAAATGTCCTGAAGCAGGTGCGTACTTTGTATGTTTAAGAAACAACCAGGAGGTCATTGTGGCTTGAATGAAGTAAAACCAGGAGAGGTGGTAGGAAACGAAGTCAGAATGGTAGCAGAGGGGTAAGATCATATAGCCTTATATAGATTATTTTCTAGACAGGGGCCATCATGATTCATTGGATGTTGAGTGCATGATCTGACATATATTTTGTAAGCATCATTTTGGCTACTGTGTGGAGAATAAACTGATGGCTTGAACAAGAGTGGAAACAGAGAGACTAGGTAAGAAACTATTGTATTAGTCCAGACAAGAAATGATGGTAGGTTGGAGCAGGATAGTTATGAAGGTGGTGAGAAGAGTTAATTTATAAGTATACTAAAATATAGAGCAAAGTTAATCTGTTGTCAGTTCTGTGGGATGTGATAGAGAATCAAAGATGACTTCATGGTTTGCAGGGGGGCATCAAATATTTGGACTTATATGTGCTGTTTGTGATGCTTATCAGTCATCCAAGAGATGTATCTGGATGGCAAATAAATACACGAAAAGTTCTCCATATCATTAATTATCAGGGAAATGTAAACTATAATCATAAGATTTTACTACATAACCATTTTAATAGCAAAAATTAAAAACACTGATAAAGGATGTGGAATAATTGGGAGACTCATATAATGTTTGTAGGAATGTAAAATGGTACAACTCCTTTGGAAAATAGTTTACCAGTTTCCTATAAACTTAGTCATATACCGCTTTTATGACCCAGCATTACTACTGTTAGGTATTTGCTCAGGTATTTTATTTTTTTATCACTTTTTTATCATGTTTATTTATTTATTTATTTAGAGAGAGAGAGTGAGCGAGCAAGCAGGGGAGGGGCAGAGAGAAGGAGAGAGAGAATCCCAAGCAGGCTCCATGCTGTCAGCGCAGAGCCCAATGCCCAATGTGGAGCTTGAACTCATGAACCACAAGATCATCACCTGAGCCAAAATCAAGAGTCGGATGCTCAACCAACTGAGCCACCCAGGCACCCCTGCTCAGGTATTTTATTCAAGAGAAATGAGAACATATGTCCACAGAAATACCTATGTATAGATATTCGTAGTAGCATTATTTATAATAGCTAAAATATGAGAACCACCCAAATGTCCATCAACAGGTAAATGGATAAACAAATTGTGGTGTATCCAAAGAATATAATATTATTCAGTATTAAAGAGAAATACATTACTATTGCATGCAACAATGCAGATGAATCTTAAAATTATTATGCTGAGATTTTAAAGAGTACATTATCGTACGATTCTATTTGTATGAAACTGTGAAACAGGCAATACTAATCTATAATGGTAGAAAGCAGGTCAGTATTTCACAATCCGACTTTATCTGGTTCTGAAAGGTTTCCTGCAACACAAGAATTTCAGTGCTAAACACAGAACAGTCCCTGGAAAACCAGAACAGGTGGTCAATGTGTAGAGTTGGGGACAGGGACTTACTGTGAAGGAGCCCAAGGGAAATTTTTGGGGATGAATGAAATGTTCCATATTTGGATTGTACTAGTGGTTGCAAGGGTATATTTATTTGTTAAAGCTCATCAAAATATATACTTAATTGTACGCATTTGTTTGGATGGAGGCTTAACTTATCTTTTGATTATTTTTTAATTAATTTATTTAAATTCAAGTTATCTAATATACAGTGTAGTATTGGTTTCAGAGGTAGAACCCATTGATTCATTTTTATTGGATATAAGGTCTATACCAGTGATGTTTATTAAAAAATAAAACATAAACATTTGGTGGTAAGTTATACAAAATATATAACTTTTTGAACACACGCATTGATGTCTTCATTTTTTTTTGTCTCAAAAGAAGTAGTCAAATACTAGTGTAAGAGAATGTTCCTGAGGTGCCTCTGATGCTGGACACTTAAAAAAATCACAAAACTTCTGTCAATTTAAACCCTTGAATGATTGTTGGGGCTTCCATATAGACTTATATTGACTGAAGACCATTAATACATTTAATCACATTGATGATAAAACCATATCTGATCGTTATTTCTTAATTTGTCTGGATAAATTCAAAATTCTTTATAGATAACCAAATAAAAGTGATAACTGGTTCATGGGTTTGAGCCCCACATCAGACTCTGTGCTGACAGCTCAGAGCCTGGACCCTGCTTCGGATTCTGTATCCCCCTCTCTCACTGATTCGCCCCTGCTCACTCTCTCTCTCTCTCTGTCAGAAATAAAAATAAATAAATAAAGTCATGTAAGCATTACCAGATATAACCCTGGATAACCCATGATGAATAATATAGGCAAATATAAATGACAAATTGTCCACTAAAGTTAGATTTTTAAATTTTTTTCTAAATAACCATAGTAATTCTAATGATGGGGAAGGAAGGTGAAAAAGTCAGTCATACTGAACATCCTCCTTTTCTTTACCTTATTTATGTTGTTGACATATATTTCTGATTTTGTTTTGCATAAAATATGTTAATGCTAGTGTTATGAAAATAGAAATAAACATTGTGATCTAGTGTGAAAAAAGTATCTCCTGGTAGTCCCTTATTTATGCATCAGCTGAGGTACAATTATGAGTTAAGTTAAACTTAATCTTTTGCCTTTTTGGTCATATCATTTTGAGCCATATTTACTTATTCTCCATAACCTGTCATTACTTACTTTATAGTTAAGTTTATAACCCTATGATTTAAGGCCTTCTATTTTTGCCCTGTAAACATATCTCTGTCTAACTCTTCAACCTGTATGCTTCTACCTGAAATTAGAATGATATAATCTAGCATTTAAGGTTGCCGTGGAGATTGAACAAATATGCCAATTCAAATCACCTGCTGGATAATTACCTGTGGATTTCTATATCTTTCCCTACTTTCTGTATATGTCAAATAAAATTGTATCTCTAAGTCTAAATATCTACATCTACAAGTTATGGTATATGGTAGTAGAAGTGAAAATATATGGTTTCAAAGGTATTGGTAATTTTCTATTCAAATTTGGTAGAAATGCGAGTGTTCATTTTGTTTTATATATATTCAAAAACATGTATATATATACACATATATTTATAACTTTGTATTAAATATTCCATAAAAAATTTTAAAATATCCCTCTATTTCCCTTTACCATGTTATATTTTTGTTAAAAGCACTTATCACTACTTAAAATGACATATTTGCATAGTTACTTTACTGTGCTCTTGTGTCCCATGCCAGAATGTGAGTATTATGAAGTCAGGTATTTTGTTTGTTATTATCACTGCTATATTCTAGTGCCTATTATATTGCCTGGCAATTGAGCAGGAGCTCAGCAAATATGTGTTGACTGGATCAAAACTGGCTATTTACACAAAAAAACACAAAACACTAACTTAAAGGGATACATGCATCCCTATGTTTATTGCAGCATTATTTACAATAGCCAAACTGTAGAAGTAGCCCAAGTGCCCATCAATGGATGAATGGATAAAGAAGATGCATATACATATATATGGTATATGAATAATATATATTCATATATGTGGTATATGAATAATATATATATTATTCAGTCATAAAAATGAAATCTTGCCATTTGCAACAATATAGTAAGACAAATGCCATGTTGTTTCATTTATATGTGGAATTTAAGAAAGAAAATAAAGGAGCAAAGAGAGGGAGAGAAACTGAGAAACAGACTCTTAGCTATAAAGAACAGACAGACTTACCAGAGAGGAGGTGGGTGTAGAGATGGGTGAAATAGGTGATGGGATTAAAGAGTACAATTATCATCATTAGCGCTGAGTAATGTATAAAATTTTTGAATCACTATATTGTATACCTGAAACTATTAACACACATGGTATGTTAACTATACTGGAGTTAAAAGAAAAACAAAAGAAAAAATATAACTCTTAAAAAGAATTTGATGAGGAATTCTTAGACTTTATAATATCCTAAATCATTTAAAATATGTAATGGACACTTTTGATTTCCTCTCTAGGATTTATTACTTTTCTTCTTCAATCCTAGCAGCACCCAGAATTTTCCAACCGTGTAGATTGGTTGGATAAACCACATTTTATGCTTTAGGGATAGGCTTTAATTAGTATAAGCCATATATCTTATTCACAAGATACTGTGATTGCTTCAAGTAGAGGACATGACAGGAGTCACGCCCATCAGTGCAATTAAGTCTAAACTCTGAGATGTATGGTTGAACTGTATGAGAAGCAGGTTCTTTTGCTAATTAAGAAAGAGATAGCATGTGCCTGAAGCCTCTGGTATAAAATAAATCGCACATATTTAAAGTATACAATTTAGGAAGTCTTCACATATGTATATGCCCATAAACATCACAATGATAAAGAGATATACTCATATAAAATATTCATCACCTACAAAAATCTCTAATGCTCCCTGGTAATTCCTTCTTCACATTCTCAAGCATCCGGTGATCTACTTTCTGTCACTATAGATTACTTTGAATTTTCTAGAATTTATATAAAAGAAACCATACAGTATATACTATTTTTATCTGTTTTTTTTTCACTCGGCATAGTTAATTTTGAAATCCATCCATGCAGTTGTATGCACCAATAACTTATTTCTTTTATTTCTGAATAGTATTCTCTTGTACAGATAGAAGACAATTTCTTTATCTTTTTTCCCCATTGATTGATATTTGCTTTGTTTCCAGACTTGAGGCTATTACAAATAAAGCTGTTAGTAACATTCATGTACAAGATTATGTATGGACATATGCTCTAATGTCTCTTGGGTAAATACCTAGGAGTGAAACGGATGGATCATATGGTAAACATGTTTAACTTTTTAAAAAACTGCCTGTTTTACCGAGTTGCTGTGATATACATCCCCACCAGCAGTATATGAGAGTTCCAGTACTACACATCCTCTTCAACACTTGCTATGATCAGCCTTTTAAATTTGAGCTGTTCTAATATGTGTGTAGTTCTTTTATTGTAGTTTATTTTGGATTTGCCTGATGACTAATAATATTTAGCATCTTTTTTCATGTGCTCGGGTACCATACAAATATCTTCTTTGGCAAAGTATATGCTCAAGTCTGATGTCCATTTTATTAGTTAGGGTGTTTGTTTTTCAGTATTGAATTTTGAGAGTTCTTTGTATATTCTAGATACACGTATTTTATAAGATATATGCTTTGCAGACATGCTCTCCCTGTCCATAACTTGCCATTACATTCTCTTAACATCACCTCTAAAAGAACATAAGTTTTAAATTTTCATGAAGTTCAGTTTATCTTTTTTTCTTTTATGGATTATGTTTTGGAGCTCATATCAAGAACCATCCTTATAACCTAAGAACACAGAGATTTTACTTAATGTTTTATTCTAGAAATTGTATTTTATGGTTTCACATTAGGTCTATGATCTATTTTCAAGTAATTATTGTCTATGGTATAATGTATAAATAAAGGTTATTTTTTTATGTGAATATACAATTGTTTCAATGTAATTTGTTGAAAAGACTATTCTTTACTGAATTTACTTTGAACCATTGTAAAAAAATCATTAGTTCATATATATGTGGTTACATTTCTGGATGATATTCTGTCACATTTATTTGTTTGTCGTGATGCCAATACTATAACACTTTAATTACAGTAGACTTTATAATAATTTTTAAATTAGTAAATGTGAGCCTTCCAACTTTCTTCTTTTTCATAGTTGTTTTGGATATTCTAGGTTGTTTGCATTTCTATATACATATTTAGAGTCAGCTTGTTAATTTCTACAAATAATGCCTACTGGAATTTCAAAAGGGAATGTGTTGAACTTTTAGATCAATTTAGGAAGATTAGCATTATAACCGTATTAAAACTTTGACCCATGACCAATATATGTATATCAATTTATTTAGATCTTTAATTTCTGTCATTGATGTTTTATAGTTTTTCACCTTATGTATCCTACACACTTTTTTTCAAGATATTGCTGAGTATTTATTATTTATTGGTGATATTGTAAGTGGTACTTATAAAATTCAATTTCCTTATGTTTCTTGCTAGTACATTGAAATGCAATTGATTTCTTCTGTGTATTGATATTGAATCCTACCCCACTGGTGAACTCTTTTATTAGTGCTAGTAGCCTTTTGTAGAGTACATAAAAATTTCTACATGCATGATCATGTTGATTGCAAATAAAGACCGATTTACTTATTTAACTTCCTAATTGCCCTGACTAGAACCCCGAATGAAATTTTGAGTAGTAAGAGTAGACATCCATGTATTGATTTTGATATTAGAGTGAAAACATTTCATCATTTAAAGTTAAGTATAACAATAACTTTAAAGTTTGGATACATGTCCTTCTTCAGGATAAAGAAGTTCCCTTCTTGCCCTAGTTTTCTGAGAGTTCATAATAAAAATGGATGTTGAATTTTGCAACCATTTTTTTCTACATCTATTAAAGTGATCGTATGGGTTTTCTTATATAATTTCATACAATGGTGTATTACATTAAATGATTTTTGAATGTTAAATCAACCTAAGGTAAACCCAATTTGGTCATAATGTATAATCCTCTTTTATATATTATTGAATTTAATTTGCTAAAATACTTTTTAACATTTTTGCATCTGTGTTCCTGAGGGATACTGGTAGATAGTTTTCTTGTATGTCTTTATCTGGTTTGTTGTCTACATAGAATGATTTTAAAAGTATTTCCCACTTTTCAAATTTCTGTGATAGGTTTTCAAAAACTTATTACTATTTCTTCCTTAAACATTTGGTAGAACTCATACATGAAGCCATCTGGACCTAGTGTTTTCTGTGTGGGAAGGTTTTTAGCTATACATTCAATTTTTAAAAATAGATGAGACTATTTACATTATCTATTTTTTCTTGAGTGATCTTTAGTGGTTTCCATTTTTCAAAGAATTTGTCAATTTAATAAAATTTTTGAAATTCTCTGGCATAAAGTTCATAATATTCCTTTACTATCCTTTTAAAACCTCTAATATTTTTATTGATCTTACCTTTTTTTTCCTTTTTTTAATGTTACTTTTCGAGTTACTGATAATGATAGTTTCTGTCTTTACTCCATTGGTCCCCCCTCAATTAATTTGGCTGTAGGTTTTTTAAAATTTTTTATTTTCTTAGTTTATTGTCAAGTGAGTTTCCATATAATACCCAGTACTCTTCTGCACCCAGTGCAAAGATTAAGTCATTATTCTCTTCCTGTCGTAGAGAGGGAGATACCTTGCAAATGAATATTTTTCTTTTTTTTATTTGCTCTTCTTTTTTGTTTAAATAGTTTATTGTCAAGTTGGTTTCCATATAACACCCAGTGCTCATCCCCACAAGTGCTCATCCTCCATGCCCATTATCCCCCTTCCCCTCCCTCCCACCCGCATCAGCTTTCAGTTTGTTCTCGGCATTCAAGAGTCTCTCATGCTTTGCCTCCCTCCCTCTCCCCATTATTTTCCCCCCTTCTTCTCCCCCACGGTCCTCCGTTAAGTTCCTCCTAATCCTCCTATACTAGCAAACATATGGTAGCTGTCCTTCTCTGCCTGACTTATTTCACTCAGCATAACGCCCTCAAGTTCCATCCGTGTTGCTACACATGGCCAGATTTGATTCTTTCACATCCCATGTAGTTTTCCATTGCATAGATAACCACATCTACTTGATCCATTTGTCAATTGATGGACACTTAGGCTCTTTCCATGTGTTGGCTATTGTTGAGAGTGCTGCTATGGCCACTGGGGTACATGTGCCCCTGTGCATCAGCACTCCTGTATCCCTTGGGTAAATTTCTAGCAGTGCTATATCTGGGTCCTAGGGGAGTTCTAGTGTTAATTTTTTGAGGAACCTCCACACTGTTTTCTAGAGGGGCTGCACCACTTTCCATTCCCACCAACAGTGTAGGAAGGTGCCTGTTTATCCACATCCTCGCCAGCATCTAGAGTCCTCTGATTTGCTCATTTTAGCCACTCTGACTGACGTGAGGTGGATCTCAGTGTGGTTTTGATTTGTTTTTCCCTGATGTATTTCCCGGATGCTGAGCATCATTTCATGTGTTTGCTGGCCATCTGGATGTCCTCTTTGGAGAAGTGTCTGTTCACATCTTCTGCCCAGATCTTCACTGGATTGTTTTTCGGGTGTGGAGTTTAGTGAGTTCCTTATAGATTTTGGATACTAGCGTTTTATCAGATATGTCATTTGCAAATATCTTTTCCCATTCTGTCGGTTGCCTTTTAGTCTTATGGGTTGTTTCCTTTGCCGTGCAGAAGCTTTTGATTTTGATGAGGTCCCAATAGTTCATTTTTGCTCTTGATTCCCTTGCCTTTGGGATGTGTCAAGAAATTGCTGCGGTTGAGGTCAAGGAGGTTGTTTCCTGCTTTCTCCTCTAGGGTTTTGATGGTTTCCTGTCTCACATCCAGGTCCTTTATCCATTTTGAGTTTATTTTTGTGTGTGGTGTGAGAAAATGATCTAGTTTCATTCTTCTGCGTGTTGCTGTCCAGTTCTCCCAGCACCATCTGTTAAAGAGGCTGTCTTTTTTCCATTGGATACTCTTTCCTGCTTTGTCAAAGATTAGTTGGCTGTATACTTTTGGGTCCAATTCTGAGTTCTCTATTCTATTCCATTGGTCTATGTGTATGTTTTTGTGCCAATACCATACTGTCTGGATGATGACAGCTTTGTAGTAGAGGCTAAAGTCTGGGATGGTGATGCCTCCCGTTTTGGTTTTCTTCTTCAATATGACTTTGGCTCTTCAGGGTCTTTTGTGGTTCCATACAAATTTTAGGATAGTTTGTTCTAGCGTTGAGAAGAATGCTGGTGCAATTTTGATTGGGATTGCATTGAATGTGTAGATTGCTTTGGGTAGTAATGACATTTTAACTCTATTTATTCTTCCAACACATGAGCATAGAATGTTTTTCCATTTCTTTGTGTCTTCTTCAATTTCCTTCATAAGTTTTCTAAGTTTTCATCATACAGTCTCTTGTATCTTTGGTTAGGTTTATTCCTAGGTATTTTATATTTTTTCGTGCAATTTTGAATGGGATCAGTTTCTTGATTTCTCTTTCTGTTGCTTCATTGTTGGTGTATAAAAATGCAACCAATTTCTGTACGTTGATATTGTATCCTGCAGCTTTGCTGAATTCATGGGTCAATTCTAGTAGGCTTCTGGTGGAATCTGTCGGGTTTTCTATGTAGAGTATCATGTCGTCTGCAAAAAGTGAAAGTTTGACTTCTTTGCCAATTCTGATGCCTTTGATTTCCTTTTGTTGTCTGATGGCTGATGCTAGGACTTCCAGCACTATGTTACACAACAGTGGTGAGAGTGGACATCCTTGTCGTGTTCCTGATCTCAGGGGGAAAGCACTCAGTGTTTCCCCATTGAGGGTGATGTTAGCTGAGGGCTTCTCATAGATGGGTTTTATGATGTTTAGGTAAATTCCTTCTATCTCAACTTTCTCGAGGGTCTTTATTAAGAAGCGATGCTGTATTTTGTCAAATGCTTTTTCTGCATCTATTGACAGGATCATAGGGTTTTTATCTTTTCTTTTGTTGATGTGATGTATCACACTGATTGATTTGCGAATATTGAACTAGCCCTGTAACCCAGGAATGAATCCTACTTGATCTTGGTGGATCATTATTTTTATGTGCTGTTGGATTTGATTTGCAAGTATTTTGTTAAGGATTTTTGCATCTGTATTCATCAAGGATATTGGCCTGTAGTTCTCTTATTTTGCTCGGTCTCTGGCTTGAGATTCAAAGTGATGCTGTCTTCGTAGATTAAGTCCAGAAGTTTTCCTTTAATTTCTATTTTTTGGAATAGCTTGAGAAGAATGGGTATTAATTCTGTTTCATATGTCTGGTAGAATTCCCCAGGGAAGGCATCTGGCCCAGGGCTCTTATTTGTTGGGAGATTTTTGATAACTGATACGATTTCCTCACTAGTTATGGTCTGTTCATGTTTTCTATCTCTTCCCGTGTGAATTTTGGTAGTGTGTGTGTGTGTTTAGGAATTTGTCCATTTCTTCTAAGTTGCACAATTTGTTGACGTATAATTTTTCATCATATTCCCTTATAATTGCTTGTATTTCTTAGGGGTTGGTTGTAATAAGTCCATTTTTATTCATGATTTTGTCTATTTGAGTGCTCTCTCTTTTCATCTTGAGAAGCCTGGCTAGAGGTTTGTTAATTTTGTTTATTATTTCAAAAAACCAACTCTTTTTTTCTTAAATTTTTAAAAAATGTTTTATTTATTTCTAGGAGAGAGAGAGAGACACAGCGCGAGCAGGGGAGGGTCAGACACAGACTGAAACAGGCTCCAGGCTCCGTGCTGGCAGTCAGCACAGAGCCCGACGCGGGGCTCGAACCCACGAACCAGGAGATCATGACCTAAGCGAAAGTCGGACGCTTAACTGACTAAGCCACCCAGGCGCCCCTTCAAAAAACCAACTCTTGATTTCATGATCTGTTCAACTGTTTCTTTGGTTTCTATATTGTTTATTTCTGCCCTGATTTTTATTATTTCTCTTTTCCTACTGGGTTTAGGGTGCTCTTGTTGCTCTCCCTCTAGTTGCTTTAGGTGCGCTGTTAGATTTTACAGTTGTGCTTTTTCTAATTTCTTGAAATAGGCCTGGAGTGCAATGTACTTTCCTCTTTGGACTGCCTTTGCCACATCCCATAGAGTTTGAATTGTTGTATTTTCATTTTCATTTGTTTTCATATATTTTTAAATTTCCTCTCTAATTGCCTGATTGGCTCATTCGTTCCTTAGTAGGGTGTTCTTTAACCTTCATGTTTTTGGAGGTTTACCAGACTTCTTCCTGTGATTGATTTCTAGTTTCATAGCATTGTGATCTGAAAGTTTGCGTTGTATGATCTCAATTGTTTTATATTTATTGAGGGCTGCTTTATATCCCAGTATGTGATCTATCTTGTTGAATGTGCCATGCACACTTGAGAAGAAAGTGAATTCTATGGCCTCAGGATGTAGACTTATAAATATATCTGTCAAATCCATCTGGTACAATGTGTCATTCAAGTCCATTGTGTCTTTAGTGATTTTCTGTCTAGTTGATATATCCATTCCTGTAAGTGGAGTATTAATGTCCCCAGCTGTTAGCACATTCTTATCCATAAGAGATTTTCTGTTTGTGATTAATTTTTTTATATATTTAGGTGCTTCCATATTTGGTGCATAGACATTTATAATTGTTAGCTCTTCCAGATGGATAGACCTTGTAATTATTATATAGTGCCCTTCTTCATCCCTTGTTAATGTCTTTACTTTAAAGTCCAGTTTGTCTGATATAAATATAGCTACTCCAGCTTTCTTTTGATTTCCAGGAGCATGATAGATATTTCTCCATCCCCTTACTTTCAATCTGAAGGTGTCTTCCAGTCTAAAATGAGTTTCTTGTAGACAGCAAATAGATGGATTTTGGGTTTTTTTTTTAATCCATTCTGCTACCCTATGTCTTTTTATTGGAGCATTCAGCCCATTTTCGTTCAGTGTTATTATTGAAAAATGTGGGTTTAGAGTCATCGTGTCCTTTGTGGGATTTATATTTATGGTGGTGTCTCTAGTATCTTGCATTCCTTGCAACATTTACCTCAGAGAGTTCCCTTCAGGATTTCTTGTAGGGCTGGTTTTGTGGTGAGTAATTCTTTCAATTTTTGTTTATTTGGAAAGACTTTTATCTCTCCTTCTATTCTGAATGACAGGCTTGCTGGATAGAGGATTCTTGGCTGCATATTTTTCTGTTCATCACATTGACGATTTCCTGCCATTCCTTTCTGGCCTGCTAAGTTTCAGTAGATAGGTCTGTCACCACTCTGATAGGTCTCCCTTTGTATGTTGGGGCCCTTTTATCCTTAGCTGCTTTCAGAAGTCTTTGTCCTTATATTTTGCCATTTTCACTATGATATGCCTTGCAGAAGGTTGATTCACATTACGTATGAGGGGGACCTCTGAGCCTCTTGTATTTCAACGTTTACTTCTTTTCCCAGGTCAGGGAAGTTCTCTGCTATAATTTGTTCCAAGAAGAAAAGAAAAGGAAAAAGAAAAAACCCAATAGACAAAGGATAGTCTTAAGCATAGAACCAGATTTCCCAGCCAGAAATAAACGGCCGGGTGTATGCAATGCTGGTGGAAGAGCATATACAAAGAGATAAATGACAAGGTGGGGAGGAAGTGAAATTGGAAATGAAATGAGCAGGCAGAAAGACTAGAGGCTTAATTCATAGAGAGAAAGAGGGGAATATGGTTGGAGAGGAGGTGAAAGAAATGACGATGTGGCTATACAGAGAAACTATATGGTCTGATTTCTCCAGAAAGAAAGAGATGAAAAGGTAGGTAGGTGTAGAATTTACATCTAGAGAATGGATTAAATGTGACTGTTTAAGCAAGCCAGTGACCAGAATTAATCAGGTCAGTGCATCCATGTTGGTCTTGCCCCAGCTCCCATAAAAAAAAGGGGGGGGGTACAGCTCTCTAGCAGGGATGGGCGTGGTATGGTCCAGTGCTTCCTGCAAGGGTCCTGCCTTGGTGGTTGTGGGGAGAAGAGTGGCGGCGACCCAGTCCCTTCTCGAACCAAGCGTTGCAGCTCACTCTCTTAGGTGCGATCTCCCTGTGCAGGGAGCATAGCCAAGGTGGGCTGTGCTCTCTATCCCAGGCCAGGCCTGTTTCCAGATCTCAGTCCGTGCACCCCATCGATATTGCCCAAAATATAGACTCGCAGGCGAGTCCCTCAGAACGGTTTCAAGCCTTTCACCTTCTCCCTGGGGATCGAGCCAGAAGCGGCTGCTCCAGTCCCCTCCAGTTCGAGCTGCCGAGTGAGGAGCAGTTTCTCCCGGGGTCACCTGGGATGAGTCTGTCTAGGGTCAGCTGGAGAGGAGGAAACCGGATCCCTCTGTGTCCTGAGAGGAGGTTTTTCTCTTCTCCAGCGACAGGGACAGTGTCTTGAGCAGTTTCGGCCGCTCTTTTTGTTTTCCCCTAGACTCACCACTGCTCCCCACAAAGAGGGATCGCCCCTCCCTCTGTGTCTCCAGTCCGGGCCGGATTTCATCTTCCCCAGTTCGCACTCAGGCTATAAGGTTTTCTCAGCAGACTCTGTCTCCTTTTCCTCCCAAACTCCTGGATTCTGTAAGGGTTCCTATGACTCAGGCCTTCTCCGTTTGAGAGATGGGGACGAGTGAAATATATGGAGCGCCCTACTTCTCTGCCATCTTGCCTCCTCCCCTCTGGCTGTAAGTTTTTTAATTTTGTTAAACTTAAAAAAACTAAAATTTTAGCTTTTCCTATTTTTTTCTGTTTTCTCTTTCATTATTTTCTACTGTTCTCTTTTCATTTCTTCTGCTTACTTTAAGTTGCTCTTATTTTTCTTGTTTCTTATTGTAGAAGCTGAATTAATTGATTTGAGACTTTTCTTGTTTTCTAATATAGGCACTTAGTCCTACAGATTTTTGCCTAGGTACTGCTTTAGTGTCATCCCAATGTTTTTGATATGTTTTCATGTTCATTCATTCATTTTATTCTTTGATTATCATCACCGTCAGAACTCTGATTTTATATATTCTTAAATAGGGTTTTATCCTGAGGGAAAATGCTAGAATCAGGTATTTCTTTTACTGCTTGTTCTTCTTTCCAGAGTTAGGCCAGGCTCTATTCTGCTTCTCCTTTAGGTTAATTACTCCTACTGGAAACCCTTTACATTATTTAAAACATAGTTCTGAGCTTTCTTTGTAAATGTAGATAATTGAATACATCTTAATCTTTTCTCCCTCTTGAGATCTAACTAAAATGGTAGTGAAGAAAAATTTTAAGTTATAAAGCCAAAAGGAGAGATAAAGAAAACAGATAAAATATACTAATATAGTTTTGTAAGATGGAAAGTGGATTGATAAATGGTAAGTGACTTAGATTTTTATTTTCTCTACTCTGAGTGACTGCAAAGTGGGAGTGTTGGAGGGGAACACCATATGAAATAAGCCAATTTGTAGTCTGAAACCTTGGAAAATCCATGAATTGGAGGCATCAGGTAACTTTGAAGCCAGGAGAATAAGAGAGCTAAGAAGCAGTTAAAAAATATATATATATAAAGAATGCTTAGATTCCAGATCTCTTTCCTGAACCAGCACTTAAGGGTGAAGTGTCATTCCACAACTTCTTATAGAATATGAGAATTTTACTATCTAGTAAAATTGAACATATGAAGCTTTGTCCTGGAAAGCACCAAGCATAGCAGAGGACAGGAATGAGGTATCTTACTAAAAAGATGGAACTCTATATAATAAATTCTAAGACCCCTCACACCCTTCTTGGCCCTCAAATACTGAAGCCAACATAACCCACCACTAACAAAGTAGATGGTTAGACTATTCGTTTGAGAAATCTGACTAACTCTCAAAAAGCTTCCATATATAATAAAACCTTAGTTTACAAGCATAATTTGTTCAAGAAACATGTATGTAATTCAAAGCACTTGTATATCAAAGTAAAATTCCCTATAATAAATAATGGAAACTCAAAACAAAAAAGGAAACTCAGATGATTCATTCCACAACCCAAAAATATTCATATAAAAATGATTGCAATACTGTAATATAATACAAAATAATAAGGAAAATACAAAATATAAAGAAAAATAAACAAATTAACCTGTGCTTACCTTTGAAAACCTTCGTGGCTGACGTGAGGGAGACAAGAGAGAGCAGGGTTATTGCGTAGGATGCCTTTCACTATCACTAATGGAATCACTGCTGACTATGGCTCAGTGGAATCTTTTTCTGCATCAGGGACATTGTATATGCTCACAAGGATGTTGCCTACAGTACAGTATTAATAAACTCTTGCCGTATGCTGTATTTAATGTAACTGGCAATAAGGCAGGAGGGGAAGGGTCTATATCTGCAGGCAGCCTGACCTAGAAGGAAGCAAAGCAAATTCCTAAGCTTCCTTTTGTATGGAAAAGCAACGGGCTGTCCATAGGTGCTTTGAAATGACTAAAAATACACTAGTGCCAGTTGTGGGCACCTTCCAACATTCTGAAAAATCACTGATTTCTGACAAACACTGCAGCCTGAGGTGAAACACCTGAGCATGAGAGATGATCACTCACAATCCCGAGAGAGAGAGAGAGACAGAGAGAGAGAGAGAGAGAAGACCATTGGCTCAGTTGTGATCATGTGAGGTCACAAGAATTACTCGGCATCAAGTACTGCTTGTATTGCAAGACATCGCTTGTTTATTAAATTAAAATTTATTAGAAATGTGGGACGCCTAGGTGGTTCTGTCGGTTAAGCGTCCGACTTCGTCTCAGGTCATGATCTCACTGCTCTTGGGTTCAAGCCCCGCGTCGGGCTATGTGCTGATGGCTAGCTCAGAGCCTGGAGCATGTTTCAGATTCTGTGCCTCCTCCTCTCTCTAAACCTCCCCTGTTCATGCTGTCTCTCTCTCTCTCAGAAATTAATAAAACATTTAAAAAATTTTATTAGAAATGCTTGCTCATCTTGTGGAACACTCGTGGAATAATTTACTCACAATCCAAGGTTTTACTTACTAACATTTTAGAATAATCATATGAAATTATTAGGATACCACTCAATCACTCATTGAGAGATCCAGCAGTCACGAAGCCCACCTTCACATAATGAGTTTTTAACTTAACTAGCTTTTTCATGCTGGTTTTTTTTCTTTTTTTAAAAAACATATTTAATGCTTTTTTTAATATTTGAGAGAGAGAGAGAGCACAAGTGGGGGAGGGCCAGAGAGACAGTCAGAATCTGAAGCAGGCTCCAGGCTCCAAGCAGTCAGCACAGAGACTGACGCAGGGATCAAACCCAGAAGCAGTGAGATCATGACCTAAGCCAAAGTTGGATGCATGACTGACTGAACCCACCTAGGTGCCCCACTGCCTGTTTTGTTCTTAAATATGACTGAATAAATGCTAGATTTCTGAAGAATGCTTCCATCTTAAAAGTTCAAAGAATAAAATAAACTGCAAAAGAAGAAAAATTAAGGAGAGGGCAGAAATAATTTCAGGAAACAGTAAACAAAGAAAAAGGAAATTTTTCTATCTTGTGAATGGGTTATCTCATATAGACAGAAGTGAAGGGATTTCTTAGGATGATGGTGGATAGAACTCCCAAGTTCACAGCCATTCAGTAGCGGTAAAGAGAATCAATTCTGATTAGAGTAAGAGAACGGTGGTATTCAAGAGTAAGGTCTCCAAGAAAAAAAAATGTAACCTAATGATCTCTAGTACCACACTGAGTGGCACTGTAGAGTTTTGTCAGATACTTTGGAGACAAGTCAGTGATAGCTACAAAGAAAATTAAACAAAGTTGAAGCAGTTATTAATTCTAGAAACAGTATGTAGCTGTAAAAAAAAGGAAATTATATTATGCCACACTGATTGATTCAGCCTAAAAATATTTATATATTTATATAGTCATAATAATTTAAGGACTGAACACTGATTTAACAAATAAATGATGTTTTATCCATCCTGGAAAGCTGAAACATTAGAAGTGTTTGTATTATTGAATTAGCCCTAAATATTCTGAAGTCTGAAATCAGTATTTAATATTTAAAAATTTAAAAAATTCAAGAAATAACATAAAAATGAAACCCTTAGAAACATTGAGTGTAGTTACCTCTAGGGGATAGGAGGTTCTATGGGCTTCCATTTTGCATTATGAGACTTGTGCTTTTAGCTCTTAAAACTATGTATGTATATTTCTTAAATAAAAAATTAAAAAAATAACTAGTAACCAGAAAAACGGTTTTCATGGGTATATACTGAGAACAAATATCACTGTGCCCTCCAGCAGATTGCATGCAGGGCAGGGATGGGAATTCTAGCAAATCCAACTCTTTCAAATGTACTTCATTAATTAATTACCCTGATGACAGCTCCAGATTCTTTATTGCTCTTTGTATTTTGTTGACTCTGAGTATTGAGTATATCTGAGGCTTTTCCGGAAAGAACTGTTCCAATTCTGCAATAGATCATACTTACATTAGGCTACAGCTTTACTGTCTTAGAGTTTTTACTATTGGGGAGTGGAGGAAAGAGAGGAGAAATAACAAATAGGAAATTGAGATAACCAGAGATAAAATGAAATTGTTTATTCATCATGCATCTAACACACTGTCAGGTAATGAGATTGAAAAGCTAGATAAGACATATTCTCTATCTTCAATGAGCCCTCATTTTGAGAGGAAGATAGATTTATACATATTTTAAAGCCATGTATATGTTTCTTAATCAGATTCCAGAAATTCTTCAGAATTTCTAGTTTGCTGATTGCATTTATATTTTCTTTCCTTCCATGTTGTTATGGATAATTCTTGTATTTTTCAGTAATTTCAGTTGGATTTTTATGGAGAACCAGCAATAGATATATGCTCAAGACTCTATTTGGATCAAAATATCTATATATTTTCTCTGATTTTTGAAAATTTCATCATCTATTTCTGATGTGTTAAAGTCAAGATTAAACATACTTTATGATATTTTAATAAATATTGGCAATTATTTCTTATTAATTTTGATAGTTTTAAAAACAGTATATAGTATGTAAAATAGGTGAAGAGGATTAAAAGTACACTTATCTTAATAAGGACTACGTAATATATGAAACTGTTGAATCACTATATTGGACACCTGAAACTAATACTGTATGTTAACTACACTGTAATTAAAATTAAGTCATATCATAATTTCTCTGTAAGTCACTTTATTTCTTACTTTGTCTCCTTCATTTCCTTATTCTTTTTCTTCTTAACACTGTAAATCTTAGGCCTTCTGTGATGACCCTAAGGAAAAGTTATCCTAAAAATGCTTTTATTATTTTTCTTTTTTTCTGCAGTTTTACTGTAAAACTCAATCTATTACACATTGCTTTTCAAGTATGATTACAGTTGGGGAATTCATTTAGCCATCTTACTAAATTATATTGACCCAGATTCACTATTCATATTTGAATTTCACAGCAGGCTTTTCTTCAGATTTCTTGTTAAGTTTTTCTTTTATTTTCACAACAGAATTTTAAGGCCTGAAGTTAGAAATCTAAACAGTATGTTTTCTTAAGATGTGGATTCTAAGGAGACTTCCTGTGGCACATCTCATAAGAGTTTTTACTAATGGAAAATGGATGAAACAGAGAAGAAGAGAAATAACAAAATAGGAAATTGAGGCAATTAGAGATAAAATGAAGTTATTCATCATGCATCTAGCACAGTGCTAGGTAGTGAGATTGAAAATCTAAACAAGACATATTCTCTACCTTCAATGAGCCCTCATTTTGAGAGGAAGGTGGATTTATATGTAATTTAGTATATTTTGGAAATGTGCAAAAAGAGAGGATGATAAAGAATGGCAAGATTTTAATGATGCCCTCAGAAAGTTGCATGGAGTACTTTAGACTCAAAGGCAAAAGAAAAACCTTTGCTTAACCAGTGTATGCATTTCCAGGGGTTTCTTAGTAAAATTTGAGAACCATCTTAGGTCTTAGCCACTATGCAACTGTATGGTGGCAGCCTCCTGATAGTAGTAGACTGTGTAATCCCAAAGCAAGTTATGTAATTGCAAAATTCAACAACACCTTGGGCACCCCATTATGATGTTAACTTAAGACCAGGGTAATAAAAGATGATATGGTATTATGAAAGTGCCACTTTATAAAAAAAAAATCACTAGGTCATCCAAATGGTTGATTGCATGTTTTATTTAGTCTTAGATATGGATATACCATCTTACTTAAAATTTAACCTCCTAAACTCATTAGAATTCTATTCTTATTTTGCTTTGTTTTTAATGAGTCATTAAAACCATATAAACTATCAAACTGCAGAAGACCTGTTAGGTAAAAATTGAGTTATAGTCTCTTTTTAAATTTTATTTTAGTTTTTTGAGAGAGAGAGAGAGAGAGAGAGATAGTGAGAATGCACATGTGAGCAGAGGAGGGGTAGAGAGAGGGAGAGAGAGAGAGAATCCTGAGCAGGTTCAGTGCTATCTGTGTAGAGCCCAATGTGGAGCATGATCTCACAAATCATGACCTGAGCCAAAATGAAGAGTCAGCAATTTAACCTACTGAGCCACCCAGGTGCCCTGAGTTATAGTCTTAACTAAACCTATAGGTTCTAGCCAAGGAAGTTTTGTTGCCATCTCCCTCCACTCCATCTGCGTATTCCACTGAAAGTGGAAAGGATTTGAAGGGAAATCAGAATTTAAATTAAGTTTGAAGCATTCTTTTGCTGTTCTCATTCTTCCCCCCCCAACCTCTTTTTACTTCACTCCATTAAGATATAATCCCATCTGCTCTACTTTAGCCTAGAGGGGCATCTATATCTCATCTATATCTGACCAAAAACCAAATATAGCTTCTAGCTAAAATCCTACATTATATAACTCTTATATAAATCTACTCTTAGCAGTAGATTTCAAAGCAGGATAAAAGTTGAAATCAACAGTGAAGTTTAATATTCCATGTAGTTTCAAAAGCCTTATATAATCTAATAAAAACATATAAGTCATTTGGGGGGGTTGGCAGAGGGAATAGCTTTTAGATTATAAGTCAGCAAACTTCTAAAAAATATAAGTAATTTCAGTGGGTTCAGAGTTTTCACTATTATTTAAAACCATATATAAAATATAATTCTTCAAATAATTCTATGCCATAACTCCTCTGTCGCCAAAATTACATCTTTATAATATAGTTGGCAATTGAAATTCAAGATATTATCTTTTGTTCCTAATGAGCAGCATGGTAAAATTTCCTATATTTAAAATAAGCCTAATAAAATGTAATGCTCTGCAACAAACTGAAAGTTCAACAATTTACCTATATTTCAGGCATGATAATATCAATTTCAGAATTAAATTAATCAATTGACACTATTTTGGAAATAGGAGGACATTCAAATAATTGAAGTAAGGACATTTCTTATCTCAGCAATGACAGTGACTTCCTTTACGATGGTTGGGCAATTTGTGAACTGGTACTACATTGGTTTTTGTGGTCAATTTAAAATGCATGGGTATATAAACTTAAGAACAATACAAGAAGCATTAAACTTAAGAAAAATATAAGGAGCATTAACACCAAGGGTTGGATGAATGAGCGGGGATCTTTACTTTTCACTTTATATAATCAAAAAGTATTGGGAAGTGACTCAGTTGTAACCCCTCTCAGCAGCAGTCTGTGACCAATCCTGCCCACCCTAGGACCCACCCAGTGACCTGCTAAAATCCTCCCAGGGATCAAGAGGACCTCACACCCATCCATGAACTTGGCAAAAGGCCCATCATCTGCATTCCACTGTCCCAGTGCCAGCTCTGTGGACCAAGGTTCTAAAGGGAGTCCTATCCATCCATAGATTAAACAGAATCCACATCTGTCAGCCCCTAGTAATAGGCCTGCTAACCACAGACGCGACTGCAGACCCAGAAGCAGCCATCTGACTCAGCTCAAACTCCACTAGACTGTGATTCCAAAGACTAATTCCATCAGCCTAGGGACCTGACAGGAGGTCTTTCCTTTCAAAACAATCTGTAACGACTAAAAGAAGTGTTTGCTACTTAAAATGCATAAACACCAATGAAAGGCAACATGGATCACAATGAATCAGATAAACATGACACCACCATAGGAAACTAATACAGTTCCAATAACCAACCCCAAAGAAATGGATCTCTATGAATACCCTGACAATTCAAAATAATTTTCTTTTTTTTTTTTTTTTTTTAATTTTTATTTATTTCTAGGAGAGAGAGAGAGAGACAGCGTGAGCAGGGGAGGGTCAGAGAGAGAGGGAGTCACAGACTGAAACAGGCTCCAGGCTCTGAGCTGGCAGTCAGCACAGAGCCCGACGCGGGGCTCGAACCCACGAACCGCGAGATCATGACCTGAGTGAAAGTCGGACGCCCAACCGACTAAGCCACCCAGGCGCCCCTCAAAATAATTTTCTTAAACAAACTCAATGAAATGAGAGAAAACATGGATAGACAAATGAACAAAATCGGGAAAATAATGCATGAACAAAACACGAAGTTTAATAAAGTAATAGAAACCATATAAAACCAAAAAAGAGATCTTAGAGCTGAAGAATACAATGACAGAACTGAAAAATTCAGTAGAAAGTTTTAAAAGCAGACTCAATCATGCAGAAGAAAAAAATTTGAGAACTCGGATAAGTCATTTGAAATTAGCCTTTTGGAGGAACAAAGAGCAAAAAGGGAGAAGAATGAAGAAAGCATACAGACCTGTGGTACCCTGTAAAGAGAATGTAGATATGCATTATGAAATCCCAAAAGGAGGAGAGAGAGAGAAAGGGACAGAAAGTTTATTTGAATAAAGAATGGCTGAAAACTTCTCAAATCTGAGGAGGGATCTGGAACTGCAAATACATGAAGCTCAAAGTATCCCAAGCAAGATCAACCCAAAGATTACTCTGAAACAATCAAATTATCAAAAGTCAAAGACAGAGAATATTGAAAGTTGCAAAAGATACTCATCATATACAAGGGTACCGCCATAAGGCTATCATCAGATTTCTCAGCAGTAACCTTGTAGGCCAGGAATGAGTGGCTTGATATATTCAAAATGCTCAAAGAAAAAAACCGCCAACCAATAATACTCTACTTGGCAGAGTTGTCCTTCAGAAATGGAGAGATAAGGGCATTCCCAAACAAAAGCTGGAGTTTTTTGCCACTAGATCTTCTTTACAAGAAATGCTGAAAGGAGTTCTTCAAATTGAAATTAAAGGTCACTAAATAACAATATGGAGATACATAAAAAGTATAAAATTCACTGGTAAAAGTAACCATAAAGTCAGAGTACTCTCGTACTGTAGCACTAGATGGTGCATAAATCACTTTTACCTATCATGTTGTACACCTTTAAGAAATCATGTTGTACACCTAAATATATAGAAGACTATTAAAGAAAACTAGTCTTCCTTTCACAAGCCAAAAAGAAAAGTATTGGAAATATGTGTACTTTTTACATGCATCCTAAATCTTTAATATATATCATTATATTCATAATTATATATACCTATTAAAAATAGCTACTCCAGGGCCTGTAGGTGGCTCAGTTGGTTAAGTGCCTGACTCTTGGTTTCAGTTCAGGTCATGATCTCACAGTTCATGAGTTCAAGCCCCACATCTAGCTCTGTGCTGACAGCACAGAACCTGTTGGGGATTCTGCCCCTCCCCCACTCATGCGCGTGTGCGCTCTCTCTCTCTCTCTTTTTTTTTTTTTTTAAGGTTTTTATTTATTTCTAGGAGAGAGAGAG